>NC_136622.1:18735280-18945280 GCF_933228915.1 Telmatherina bonti | reverse complement strand
TTGAATCCAGTTTAGTTTAACTCATTATCATTATTATGAATAAGTAAACCTTTCATAATTGTTAGCTATAGTCATGCCCTACATGTCTTTTTGTATGTTCTTTATGACATTAATAAAACAGTGGGATAGAGTTCGTTCAAATATTATGCATGCATTATCTTTTATTTTTATCATGCTGGCAGATATATGGACATTTTTTTTATGTATGCACATTTTAGTTATTTTGAAGATCATTCATTGTAATTTTTTTCTTGACTCTTAACCTTTTCTTGAGAGTAGCAATAAAGATAAAAGAAAGATTTCAAGCCAAGATAGAAGGAACCAAAATCGTTCTGATATGCTCTAGAAGAAAAAAAAAAGATGGTTTCTCAGTGGGGCAAGTAAAATAATAAGATGAAGTTGTAATAAAGAAACCCGTGTAGCTCAAAGGAATTCGTGTTTTACCTCTGACTCAGCAGAGAGTTACAGAAGCAACCAAAACCCACTCTTTTCTCACGGACGTGATGGATCGCAACACGGCCAGTGTTTAGGAAAACAGAGCCAGCATTTTAGCTCCTAGCAGCCCACTGCTCTTCTTTTGTTGTCTGCTGCATAAATCTCAGTCATGTCATACAGAGTTTTCTCAAAGAAGGGTGGGACAAGTTATTTGTTTCACTTTGTGGGGATGAGAGGCTGATGAAAGAGCTGGGAGGAAAACATTTTTTTTAGCAGCTGCAGGGCAGACATAATGTAACTTTTATTCCTCAAGCAGATGTTAATTTATTCCTTTACTAAATGACACACACACACACACACACACACACACACACACACACACACACACACACACACACACACACACACACACATGTTTATTAGAAAATAAATATTTAACAGAAGAGGATTCAGCTCCATTGGCAGCTGCCTATGACTGGTAACTGTGATGACAACCAGCAGTTTTTTAGTCTGTGCCTTGTTGTGCCAAAACACGTCTCATACATTACGCATCATGAGGCTCTGATGTTGCACTAAGTTGTCAATGTTTTTGTTTGCATAGACATTCAATCGGTTTATAATATGAGCTGCAAAACTTTTTTTTTGCACTTAAAAGAAAACATTTTATCTATTGTCATTTCCCTTGTAATGTGCACATTAACTGCATCTTTTTATTTGTATTTCTTATACAGTTTGACATAAAATGTAATATATCCTCTTTGTGCATAGTAAAATCTATTTTTTTTTTTTTATAGAAAGCTCCTCATCTAAATAAAAGAATAAACTGAACTTTCTCAGTCCCCAAATGCAGAGTTTCCAGAACTATTTGGAAGTGCTGAATGGAAATATTTAAATAAAAATATGCAAAAAAGTAAAGAGGGGGTAGAAAAATTCAAAATACCTGGCAAAAATTAAGATAAAAAGAGTATTTTAAAGGTTAGCGGTGCCTTTTGGTAAATAAATCGTCCCATTCTGATTTTGGTCTTACCAGTCCTTTTTCTGATTTGGTTCATTATTTTTCAAAAGGAAAATCATCAGAAAATACTTAAACCAAAACTGCACCCAATGGTGACAACCATTTCAACAAGCCAAACCGTTACTGTTTTCAGAAATATCAGTGCAGAATGATGTGATTTCTGGAGGCTTGACATTACTAATTGTAAGATTCATCACAACTTTATGCACTTTATTGTATCTACATACTTTTTATAAACCTCACTTATGCTTTAAATGACCTCCACCTAATGTCTGGCCAACAAGTGTTTATGTGTCTCCTGGTGAAGGGTGTGTCTTTAACTGGTCGTCAGGGGGGACAATGAGAGAAAGCCTTGGATGAAGACGCCAGTATACACACATGCACACTCAGGCACACACTCTCTCTCTCTCTCTCTCTCACACACACACACACACACACACACACACACACACACACACAAAAACACGCTCACACGCAGATTAACGGAGTAAGCTGTGCCACTCATCTGGGATAAATGCGGTCAGAGAGGGGAACAGCTGAGCAAACAGCTCCAGCAAGAGGCAGAGAGTGAAGTAAAGAGGAGGGGAGAGGTGCAGGGATGACGGACTATTCATCCCGCCATTGTGCCAGTGACCGGCTTCCACGTTGGATATCCATCAGCCCTGAACCTGGAAAAATGGGAACCGGTAGAGGTAATGGCTGACAGACACATGCATTCTCTGCTGGCATTTTTCTTATTTTTTGCTGAGGCTGACTGCAGCAGGACTAAGAATAGCAGGACCAAACTAGTTCACTGTATCCTGCAAAAAAGAACTGTTGGGTGGCTTGTCCTTTTTCCTTCTCTTTATAGACAAGAATAAGGAGAACCAGAAGTACCAGAGCTTTTAATTTTATCCCTTAAGTTCTTCAGTTTTTTAATTTCTGCCTTTTTTTAAATAGATGCAGCAAACTCATGGTGTAAGTGCTCTTAGTGTTCGAACAACGATGAGGATGCGCTCCTGTTTGTGAGACATTATTTGCTGAGCACCAGATGTGACACAGCAGTTGAGTCGAAGGATTTTTTTCTTCTTTTTTTTCCATGGAACAGAAGCAGACTAGGAAATGCACCCTTGTTGAGTACATTTTAAGCCCAGATGGTCTGATCCCGATGGTCTGTTACGCACCAATGAATCTAGTGTCGGTGGACAAAGAACAGTCACAAATCACATTAATTGACCGCTTTGTTTACAGATTAAAATGAACAGGAACACTTGAAGTGATCCTGACCTGTTTCCCCTGATTTATAGTTCGTTGTTGAATTGTTGGATTACATTTTGTGGCAGTTGTGTGCATCTCTGCTGCACTTGCCAAAGGGAAACAATCCACTTGTGAGAAAAACTGAGGCAGGAAGCGAAAACTTGCTTTCAGGTGCATTTAATCCACAACATTGTTGTGTCAAACACATTAATCTGGCCTTGAAGTATCTACAGAGAACAGCCACAACTAATATGTGGTACTTGGTGCAGCTCAGGTTGCAAATGGAATTAAACTTTAAATCCACTTTGGTCCCAAAGCTTTCTGTAGGTGTCGTCTTCTGCAACACATTTGCAGTCCAGGTTAATTTGCTCCTGTTGAATGAGACCACCTTTTCAGTGTTGCTTCGAGCTTCAGGAATTACCAAGCGAAAAATGAACTGTGATCCCACACTTTCAATTTCGTATATTGTTGTTTCTGGGACGGACCCACTGAACACGCTGTGTGAAATTGCACTGGCCAGGGGGAGGGGGGGGGCCTTTTGTCAAAAGAAGAATTGCTGAGAAAAGATGCTGCAAAAGGAATATTGTCTGAAACATCTTGGGCCTCATGTTCAGTTTTGTGTGCTTAAATTTAGTCATGTCAGGAGTTTGTTGTGCTTCTCAGCACTTTGAGTTTATTAGATGAGACATTTGGAATTCAAAGCAACCTTTTGATGTCTGTAAAAGCTGAAAGTTGTCTTAAGGTCTCAGATTGTTACCTTACTTTTTAAGAATTCATGCAAGTTTTGCCCCTGGATGTTGACATAAGATGCTTATTTGGTTTGATGGGAATGTGGAATCTGAGAATGATTCATGCCTCTTATTTTATTAGCAAAATGTACAATTATATGTAAAGGTTTGGACACCATGGTCAAATAATCTCTTTCTGTGAACATGCAGAGCAAAATTTACCAGTTTTGAAAGTTAGTGAATTTTTAGATACAGCATTTTTCCTACAATGCTTTGCAATATCATTTTTAATTTGCAATCTGTTTACACTTCAACAGAGCACAGCAGAACCTATCTCCTATAAATGTAGAGTATATAAATCTTGTAACTGCAAAATGTTCCCAATGTTGCTGGTTTCTCTTTGAATTTAACTGTAAATGAGCAGAACTGTTCAATTCAATTCAATTCAATTCAATTCAATTCAATTCAATTCAATTCAGTTCAATTCAATTCAATTCAATTCAGCTTTATTTGTATAGCACCACTTCACAACAATGTTGTCATAGGGAATTTTACATACACATAATTTCAAGCCAATTCATACATAGCCTATAACAGAAAGCAGCTGACTGCATCGAATCATGACTTCGATCCAATCCCCCATCGCAACTGTTGATGAAAGTCTCCATCGGTCCCCAGGCATGCCTCAGTCTTCTTTTGTACGTTGCTGACTCTGACCTTGTATGAGGATTACTGTACATACACGTGATCACAAACAAAATAAAGCTTTTATTTTTCATTTATTTATTTTACATTGAGAGTCTGTCTCTGTTTTTCATAGTTTTACTGAAAATAATAGTTTGTTGCCTAAAAATTGGAGAAGAATTTTTGAACATTAGAAGTAAGTTTATCATCTGCTCATAGAAACAGAAATTATGACAAGACCCCAAACTCATGTATACCAATTTGTGAAGAACAGCTGAAACTCATTTTTGATTTACTACAGCCTTGTCACTGGATATTATACCAGATGAGGTCCACCACCTACAAACTGCTCACATTCAGACGTCCTGAACAGATGGTTTTCTTAGTGGTGCAGATAAAAGAAAGCTGGAGGTGCCCCTGTACAGATGGCTGTCCATACCTATTTGCACACATACCAGTTTATTTACATTTTTCCTTTGGTGTATGTATGTGTATACATAGTCACACCAGACTGCCCTGTGTCCTCATTCTCTGACTCCAGCAATCATTTTGTCCTACGCTGACACCTTGCAGGATTGGGAGAGCAGTTTATCAAATTCCCACTGGTTCCTTGCCACTCCCCTTACCATTCAAACCTTGAATGGGTCTCAGTGGTTATCCCGTTTAAATCAAGGTTAAATCAAATAACTTTCCATGTCCAAATGATTAGGCCTTACCAAATTGTTAATAATCCAGAGCAGGAGAGAGCTGATGAAAGAAATGGGCATTTTGAGATTGTCTGGATGACTGTGGCACTTTGTTGAATGGTTGTGTTTAACCTTCAGTGAGATGCTCAAAACTTTAAAAAGTGATGCTTTCCATATCTTTTCCTGAATGAGTCAAAACAACAAAAATTTCTCTTAATGTTGGTGCTTTAATAGATTGAGAAATTCATCACTGACAGAAATAAAAACACAGTGACCAATGTTACTTTTCACATGGCCTTGCAATTAGTCATTACAGCAATTAGTCATTACAGCAGATGTTACTTCTGTCCTGATCTTCTAGACTAATTTCATGTTCATGTTTCCAGCGTTGTGCTATAGGTCAGACGAATCAGAGTTGAAAAATGTATTAAAGGGTTTTTCTTTGAACATTTTGACCGATCACACATTTCAGAAATCTAGCTCTAGCTGAAATTTTTCCTTTTGTTGCTCAGTTAGAAAATGGTTCTGCAATGCTATTTTAGCTCAGGCTTCAAATATTACATTTCCACAGGTTTGCTTTTCTTGGAGTAAAAATGGCCTTTGCGATGTAAAAGGCTTCTGATGGGAAATGCTCCCAAAGGCTTGGGTCACTTTGACTTTTGGGCCCACCGAGATGCGGACAGTGTTATTTTCTCCAGCTGTTCATATTGTTGAAATAAATATTTTGACATTAATGTACATACTCACTCTTATACTGCACATGCTGTTTCATCCAGTCACTAGTGTTTCACAGATTAAATCCTTTAAACTTTACTCAAAGTTTTGGCTGTAAGCTTAACAGCACTCTCAGGTCTAACACACACAGCCTTACAAATATTCTTAAACCAACATAAATAAGTAAAATGTTGCCTCTAAAAATGTTGACTGCATGTCTCTGTTTTCTGCCACGACTCTCCAGTTCTGACTGGAGTTTTCACACCACTCAACACCATTTATGAGTATAACACTAAGTGTGACATTTGTCCCAAAAGCTGCATGCATTATTTAACTAATGGTCAGGTGGCAGATGCTGGAGTGTTTGTACTGAGACTAAAACTGGTGAGTAAAGGCTCCCCTCTGGAACCAATTCATTTTTATTTTTTTTTCTAATTTATACCAAAGAGATTCTTAATGGCAGATCAGATAGTTTGTGGTGTTTTTTTTTTTTTTTTCTTTTTTGTGAACTTTCCCAAAAAAATTATATTTGCCTTTTCAGAGAATCTCCCAAAGACTCGTCATTTTTCCGCGGTTTTCGGGGCAGATGAAATGCTAATGTAGAAATTTAATACCAATCTAATGTCTCTTTCTTTGCTGTTTGATAAACAACCACTTAAATTATTTGCTTCTAATTTCTGTGCATTGAGCTATGTAGCCAAAGTCATGCAGGGCTTGTTCAGCTTTGCACCAGCTGAGGCCTCAGCTTGGAATCTAATGATGCTAATTGCAGTCATTAGCTTGGCTTTAGGGGAACGGCTCAGATGTTGTTTGGACATGGCCATTCATGGTGACACATTCTGCTGTATTGTGTAAAATCATCCAAAGCTAACTGGAGCACCATAGAGTGCTGGCTGGTGTAATTGGGAGATGTTAATTAGTCTATTGGATGGAGCTTGTACCCTCCTGAGTATTGCCTTTGTGCATTGCCCTTTTCTCTGTACAAAGCCAACCTAATGCTTGTGTTAGTTTAAATGTCTGAATGTGTGTGTGTGTGTGTGTGTGTGTGTGTGTATGTGTATGTGTATGTTTACACATGAAGAAGAGATAAATCAATGGACAGTATTGTGTGTGTCTATAAGTTTGCATATATCCACATGACACCCTGGGGGTCAAGCTAATGAGGCAGTCATTTGTTTAACGTAATCATCCACTAGTTTATGCCCGTGCTTCCCCTGGCACAGCGACAGGCCATGTTATAGAAAGGCTGTGTTTGAATCACATTACCACATTAGCAGTCATCCCACTTCCCTTTGCCCCCATTCGCCCCATTCAGACACTGAAATGGACTGTCAATACCCAGCTGCCTATTCGACAGCCCAGCATTAGTGATGCTACTCTCTAAGGAGGCACCCAGTGTGCCGTCAGTCCACAGAGATATGCTAAGATAGTCAGCTTATTTTTCTTTATAATTTTTCTTTTTTTCTATTTTCATTGATTTTGTCTGACAATTAAGAAATTGCCAATTTTCTAGAACTTAAAAGCTGTCAAAACATGCTGCACTTGAACGGCTGCCATACACACAAAATGAGAAGTGGTGAGTGAAGCCAAATATGTCTGATTAGGCTTTTTTTCCCCCCCTAAACTTTAAGGGCTTTGAAAAGCCATGAAAACAGTTGTTGTGTGAAGCAATTTCAGACAAATGGACTTTTACCAGCCTTGGTTTTTGTTTTTGTATCGAGAGGAGTGTTCAGCATAAAAAGTAGAGACACAAACCTACACTGAATCATCAACATATTCTGTAATGAAAAGAGATTCTCTGCAAGTGACTTAATTCTGAAAACTAAAATCAAACTTGAATCAAAGAGAGAGCCATGACTCAGGTGTTATCATCTTAGTCACTAGTTTAAAGTCCTCAGTCTTTACTTAGTCATGGCCACATTTAGATAAAAATGACAAGAAAACTGGATACTTTTAATATGTTTCTACATTGTATTATATATAGTATTCAGCCAGATGTAAAAATGAATCGTGTTATAGATTATGAAACTATAAATCAATGATAATAGGCCAACAACCTGTGGGTAAGTTTAATGGTTTATTATTGCCTTGCATAGAAAGTCTTTGAATGGGGATTGTGGCATTGAGTCAAAACACATTTCTAAAGATTTAATTTAAATTATTCTTTAATTTCCAGTAGTGTCATAAATTTGAGGTCCAAAAAATATTGTTTCTCTTTAAAAACTGTTTGTACACATATTTTTCTGATTGCCTGATGATAAATCAGTGAGAAAAGCCATTTCTAATACAAAATGTCTGCAAATCAATTGGCAGACATGCTATCTGATTCCCCAGCTGCCTGTCTTCCACAAGATAACAAATCCTACCTGGTGACAGGGTCACTTTACTAATGAAAACAGACATGTCAGCGCTGTCTTCACATTTGTAAAGCATAACATTGGTTTGGTGGGAAGTTTCCATTTTTTTTTTATAGAAAAAAGAACAACCACCTCACATCAAGGATGAAGTAAATATACCTGTTTTCAGTAAAGTAGGGTTTTGTTTTTTCTTTAATGTTAATTTCTCAATTTTAAAAGTAGGTACAAATTATCCTTTCGGGAAGTAGTTTGCAAACTAGGGTCTGGGTGTAACAAATGGCTTAATCAGAGATTATATGAAGAAGGCTGCAGACATTAGAAGATTGCAGGGTAAAAGGACAAGTCTATAATAAATTAAAAATGTGAAACTCACTTAGTCCTTTTGTGTTATTGCTCCAAATTACACCAGGCTGTCAGCATTTACTTCAATTATCTTCTAATTTGTCTTATCTTATCTTGACTTGATTTCAGTCCAAAAACAAAAAAAAAACCTGTATTAACTGGACATAATTGAAAATGAAGACACCTTAATGGTTCTATAGACCAGTGCTCTATGTGAGGACACAACACACTTCATGACAGCATGGGAAAGCAGCTAGAAAGATGCTTGTATGAGGACTTTAAGGTGGAAAATTAACCCTTTCATTAACCTGATCGGACTAAGCTTGTGTCTCACTGGACAGTGCTCCAAAGACTGCTCAGTGTCTAACTCATTCCATGTGTACAGTGGGACATGGTGATGGCATCCTAATGCAGTAAAGGAAATATGATTGCTGCAAAATCTCTTGAGTGAAATCCAGTTTGCCAGCTTAACACAAAGGTACAGAGAAAGAAATGGTCAAGACATCACCGATGTTCTCTTTAGACAAGTCTTTGACTGTCCTTGAGAGAGCCAGTAAAAGTGCTTAAATCCAAGTATAGCTAGCTCATAACTCAGAGAAGGGTCAGAATACTTTACAATGAAAGCTCACTCTTTCATTTTAGAGCATTTAAAGATTTCTAATCTTTTAATCTTTATTGCCTCATTATAGTAGATTACTAGGAGTTTGTAAGAAAATGTGAGTTTCATCGGTTTAAAGTGAAAATGAAAACAAGTGAAGCAAGCATATTCATTTTTTATGTAGTAGATAACATGTTGTGTTGTCAAATGTGTTCTTTGGGAGGGGAGGCTGTGTTTTCCTCTCTGTAGTTTTCTTAATTGATAAATAACTAAGTGATTTATTCATGTATATACTTGAAATTGATATTAACAAATTATTTGATAAACAAAACACCTAATAATTTAGGTGCTACATTAAAAGGTTCTAATAAGTGAGTCCAAAGTTACTTGTAGGTGTCATGATGTTATGTTTTGCTGTGTCCTTTGTTCCTGGTTTCCTGTTTTATTTTGTAGGTTGTTCCTGTTTTGCCTGGTTTGTCATATGAACTATGGTTTAACCCTTTAAGGTCCTGGTCTACCATTTTGTAGAGACAATTTGCAGTGACTTTGATTAATTTCTTTAAAAAATTATGGAAATAAACCTGCCGGAGCCATCTCTGCCAAGTGTTCAACCAAAACTAAGTGTTGGTTGAAATTTGAAACAGAAGTGTTATAACATTTTACTGTTATATTAATATAAACTTCTTTTTAACGTCTAAGCCATTTCCCCAAAATAACATTTATTCGGTTTATTTTTGTTCAAAACAAATAGAAAAACACAGAGAAATATTTTTCTCTGACCTTTTTGTTGGTGTGAAAAGTTAAGGATTAATGAAGGTTTACTGTACGTCTGGTGGAGATGTTGTCAAGAGCACAGCAGTGTGCACTTTGCTGAAGTTTGTGCTGTCATACACTCAGTGACCTCTGGTCTTCCTTCTGTCCTGGATTCTCTGATATAGAGCTGAAATTTGCATGGAGAATATTAAGAATATAGACTTGCAACACGCATTATGTTGCATGAAGTTCACTTTCTGAGCATGTTGGCAGGCACTGCAGATCAATGATTTTGGTGTTGTTCAGCTACTTGGCAGTGCTACACAACATCCAACAAGGATTTTTTCTGACCTGGTGGAGCATGAAATGTGACTTTGCAGTTACTTGTGTTTTCGTTAGGTACCCCACAGGAATGAGAAACCAAGAAAGATGTTTGGAAAATGTAAAACTGCTGTCAACATTTCTGTGAAAATGATGTTTATTACACGCGCTATTAAACGCATACCTTAAATTAAAAGGGAACTTTTACCTCTGCAATCATCAAAGCTCACATATGTCATCTTCTAAATCTTTAGAGATTTTGTGGTTCGTGCTGGGCTGAAACTGACTGAAAAATTGCAGTAAAGGTGATCATTTATCCTACAGTAAACTGGAAATGCTGAGTTCATGCATAGTTGATAGAAAAAGGTAATTATATTTATGTGTACCAGTTTAAGAAAACCCTTTCAAAATATACAAATAAATGTAGATTACGTATTGTAAATAAAACATGATGTTAATAGAAAAGCATCTGAGCATGCATTTCTAACTAGAATGATTATTAATGTAAGGAACTAAGAGGCCAGATGAGTCCTGCGATTTGCCCTTGTACTGTTTCCTGTGGGAGCCCAACTGTCCCGTAGAGTTGAGGGCCAAATCAATGGCTCTGATTTGGACTGCAGCTGGGTCTTTGCAAACATTATCTCCCCCACCACAGGAGATGCCGGCTGTCTTATTGAAATAAATGACTTTTCAAGGTAACAGCTGTAAGGTGCACAAGAACGAGGAAAGCCATGCATCTCATTTCGACATGGATACACAGATCTTACAGAATAGCATTAGCTGTCAGTGTTCATTGATGATGATCTACGATGTCAACTTTTTGATCAGTCGTCCATCTGTTGATGCATTTTTCACTTTGCTTAATTTTTTTCTTTGTCATTACTTTAATACTCACCAGGGGCGTTTTGACTATAAAGCAAGCACACATAAAAGGCCATTAGTTGTTTGTGATAGGCTGAGGTGGACTGTATTCCTTAGGGGAGTATAAGTCACCGCCTACAGCAGTCTGATGCTGCAGGCTGATGCTGTGTGTGTTCTAATGGATCTAATTTCATAGTCAGCCTGCAAATCAAACTATTATTCATTAACATGAATCCTGTATTTGCATTTTTAAGCAGCCTAAATGTTTCTAAACATGTAGTTCATAAAGAAAATTTAGTCTTGTGTGCAAGCGTTAAATTTGGATTGGCTATGTGGGTGGGGCTCTGTGGTTTCAGGTTTACTGTTGGTGCACATGCTTGTGCACATCAGGAACAGTGACAGGAGATGTGTTTCTGCATACAAAGAATGCCATAAAAAAAAAAAAAGAAGAAAACAAAAAAAAAAAAACTACTGGTTTGTGTTGGAAAGAATACAGAGCAAACATCAGGTAACAATAAAGCTTTTCACTACACACGGCTCTGTGTGTCAGCACCAAGTACATGGAGGATGGTGTTAAGCTACCACTAGAGAAGTCTATTAACAACAGATTAATGTGCATGGACTCATCCTTTTTAATATCATTAACATTAAGAAGCTGTTAACTTACATTCAGTAGTCTTAAAATACTCATAATGTTGATTGGTTGTTGAGGAACTTGCTTGCGCTAATGAACCAAAGTGTAATTTGAGTTGTTCTGGTTCTCTGCCTGAACCACACTCGTAACTTGATCTTGCGTTTGCCAGCCAGCTCAGAAATACTGCTCACATTTCTCCACAAGGCTGATATTGTGTTCAGTTTTCTTTAAAAAAAAAAAAAAAAAAAAAAAAAAAAAAAAAAAAGACATTTTTTGTTTTAAGAAATGAGTTGAAATATGAGTTTCTGTCCTAAAGGGATTCTGTCTTACATACAGCAGCTACCATCTCTACATCAGGGGACTGAAAAAAGAATGAAAAATATATAGTCCCATGATGTGTATGTGTCAGAAGCTTTTGGCTGATACTTTGATAGCAAATGTTATATTGTTGAATGTGACTTTGTGCCATTATTTTTAAAGTTATGTTGGATGTGATCAAGCTGTGACCTTCGTGAATACAAAAGGTTGCTGAGTTGAAGAAGTTAACAGTGTTTGAAGAGCTAGGTGTGTAATGCATGATTTATTTGTACTGCATTGTTGAAAGGGGTTGCTACCTGCATATTTGAAGAGATAAGAGTTATTGCTTGTTTGAACATATGCATTTTTTCACCCAAAACAAGTTTAAACAAAGCACTGGAACAAAGATTGATGATGGTATAATGTTATAATGTTGCTTAAAATATTTACAGGAAAGAAGAGTGCCAAGGCCAAATTGTCACACGTTTGTTTACTATATATATACTCCAAACAGGACATGGATATATCTCTAGCCATTAGGATCTTTTCGATATTGATCCTTTCTGTTTCTAAGCCCAGCTGGTAAACTTTCTTTCTGCTGAATCTCAGAACTTTGTGAATCTATTGACTATTAAAATAGTGCATTGCTCTACGGTACTCATTCACTCCCTTAATATTCACACAAAGCGATAATTTACTGCTTAGTTCAGTTGAGGGTCAGAGGGAAGCTGGAGCCTCTTACAGCAATCATTGGGCGAGTGGCGGGGTACACCCTGGACAGGTCGCCAGTCCATAACAGGGCTGCTCTTTAGTAGCAGATGAGAATAGACAAGCAATAGGACATCAGCATCCCAATACACGGACAAGAGTCAGAAAGTCAAACCCATTTTGTTTACTGTGCATGTGTATTGCTTTTTCTACCAAACATTTGCTTGAATTTTTGTATTTTAAAAAGCAATCTACAGCAAACAAAAACTGTATTACATAAATTGTGGCACTAATACTTATAAAAATGCCAACAGACAAACCTGGTTTTTACAAGTATCTAGTCTGAGACTGTTTCTTTCCTCTCTAAATAAAACTGTAGTTATACACCAGAAAGACAGTGTTTATTGTTGATATTACATAAAACAATTTTTTGAACAAATTTGCCTTCTAATACCTTCAGAAATGAAATACAAACAGACAGCAATATTGCACATTACAGTTAGATCACCAGCAAGCGGTGTAGAAGAACAGACCACTGGTTGAGAGCAAATCAAATATGTAGTTACATCCAGCGTTTTGCTCTAATAAACAGTTTTCTGTTCTCAGATTAATGAGAAAATATAAACTGTGTTTGAAAGACACCGTTTTATAATGTAACAAGACAGCAAAACAATGTTCACTGGGAGTCGGATAATGATGTCTAATCCTACGGCTTAGTGAGTCAAGGTTGTTTCTAACCCTGGTGAAGGTAGTGTTTTGGGTTTTTTTTTAAAGATGGAAATTTCCTGTTGTTGAGCTGCTTTGGCAAAGTCAGACATTATAACCTCTTCTACTTGTGCACATTGATGTTCCTCTATTGTAATATTTGCTTGGCTCTGGGTTTTTTTTTCTAAAATGTTTAACTTATGCCCCTTCAGGAAAGCCTTATACTTGATGGTATAACACAAAGCAGTAAATCTGTGTCCTCAGAGTTTATCTCTATAACTGTCAAACACTACACTTGGAGTGGCTTTTTTTTGTCCTTCACCTTATTTTGCTTCTCTTTTCATCCCTTTACTTAACACCCTTGAGAAATTGCGTTCACACAAGAATTCTGTTTTCATCCTTTTGTTCCTTCTCTTTACATGAAATGTTCATATGTTCCCTTTTTTATTATAATCTGTTTGGGCTTCTCTTTTCCCCAATGTTGTTGAAATTTTTTTAGTTTAGTAGAACTAATTCTACTTATTTTCTCTATGATTGCTTCCATCTCAAGCAGCAGATATGCGTAACCTTTAGATCATAGGAAATCCTCCAGTCTGTGGCGTATCAAACAAGATCATGTGACGCTCTCATCCATAATGTGGCAGCAGAATCTCCCACATTTGGGAGTCATGCCTGTAGTTGTTTTTATTTTCTCACTCTGCAGCAGCCCAACTTGCCCACAACCCTACTGTTTGGATCACCCGCTGAGGAGATGACAGGATTGTTCCAGGTCAGCCATGGAGCTTTGACCTCTCCTCCACTTTGCCTCTTGTTCAGAAAATGGCACACCAGCTTGACTAAACCAGCTTGATTTCACCACAGAGTCTTAGCCTTTAGTCGCGCTCTGATAGGTGGCTGACTGAAATGGTGGGCTGTGACAACAAAGCAGGCCATTAAGCTTGCAGATTCCTGATATTATGGTTACTCTGATGATAGTCCTCAAAAACAACTATCAGTTCATGTAGAATAGCCTCAATGACATGAAAAATATGCATAACAGGTTTTCATCTGCTTCATCTTAACATATGTCTGTTAGTTTCCACTCTGACTGAAACAGATATTTCTGGGGGGGTACATGAAATCTGACATGAATTCTTAAAATAAAACTCTCAAAATAAAAAGTGGGCTGCAAAGATGTGCATATTTAACATTTGCCAGGGCTAAACAGCAGCAACAACAACAAATGTGGTGACAGAGAGGGGGGGTGGGGGGGCTGCTACAACAGCTAAAAGCTTCCGGCAGAAAAGCCTAAAAAATGTCCAAGAAAAGTTTCTGGTGGCCCAGATAAAAAGAAAACTGTATTCAGAGGAAGAATTCTTTAAAAAAGAAATCCAAAGCACATTTTTCCCAGCAGTGGGATGTGCCTTGAACATGCATGACTGTCTTTTTCTGTAAAATTGCAGCCAGAAAGAGAAAACAAGATTTTAAAGGTTTAAAATAGATGGCATGGTTCTATGACTGTGTTGTGTTAGAAGATGCTAAATAAAGCAGCGGTAGATCTGCTAAACATTAGCTTTCACTGCTAACAGGCTCATGTACAACCTTATATAGCTCATTTCGCTGTATGTTTCTTTTCTGTTCGTGCCTCAAGAAATGTCTTCATGTACTACTTACTATCTGCTATGCATATCTATTCTGTTGACAGTGTATAGTTTTAGTTGGTAAAACTGACCATCAATAGTTGCAATAGTTTGACAAAAATTTAGACTAGTGGACATTTCAATTTTGCAATCTGAGGCAACAAGAAGCCGAAAGCCTGTGAATGATATGACACCCTCATCAGCCCCTGCGATGCAGGAGCTTGTAATGTTTCAACAAGTCATGTTACCCCAGAAATTCTCTTCTCCCTTTTCTGAGAAGGTATCAGGGAGCAGCTGTACCTCAGGAGGAGGAGCAGTTGTCTTCCAACCAGATTTCAGGCTTTCCCTGACGACATGCCTAAGTGTCCTTTGGCAAGACACTGAACCTGTGTTGCTTGCTGGTGCTGTTTTGAGTGTGTGTGTGTTTGTGTGAATGGGTGAACGTGCCATGTAGTATAAAGCATGTTGAGTGGTCAACGCGACTGGAAATGCTACATAAGTACAAGCCCATTTCAGTGAATGTCTATGCATTGATGTCGGCATTGATGCAATGCATTTTACACACAACTCATCTTTGTAAATTTACACAGACTTTCATGCTTTTTATGAAGTCTTTAAATCTTCTTGTATGAAGGAATCATGCGAAAATGTCTCTAGCATGAGAATGGTATGGCCACTGAGATACAAAGTCTAATCTATCTGTGAATCTTTGCACTCTCTTCACTTATAAAAAAGTGTCACGGCCCTTATAACACATCCACTGAGATGTGCCTGTGTTATTTATAGTTGATGGGGGAATCATTAGGGGGTATGGCAATGTGTCACTGCAGATCGCTGACTTAAATGTTGCAATGCACAGTGTAAATTATCAGCAATGTAGGTTTTGAAGTAATCTGTTTTTCACTTGGGTTACTTCTTTTGAGCTAATTGTAGCTTCACATGACTTTACTGGATGGAGGCGAGAATAGAAGCCTTTGTTGTAATTCATGTGGTCACCTGTATGACATGAACATGCTCCTGCCTGATCATTACAGCATTCTCTTGTTCAACAAGATTGAACAGCACAGTTATGGGATGAACAATGGGGAAATAAATGGTTCCTGTAAATGGATGATGATTATTGGGGGGAAAAAAAAAAAAAAAGACACAACCAACATGTTGACATTTTAATATCAACAACATGAGAGATGCCTCCTGCATTATAGGCTTGTTTGTTATACCTTTAGTTGTTCTGGCTCATCAGAAGGGGTGTTGGTCACTATCATAATGATTATTTTTTTAATGACAAGCGGCACCCAAGCTTTTCCACCCATTTCTGTCCTTAAATTGATGTTTCACTTCAGTGTAAAAGAATAAATTACACTTTATTTTCTCTGTTACATACCCAGAAAATTGGATAGCAGATATTATTTAAAGTTATAGACTGAAAATATCTTTCTAAGAATTCTAACTGTTTCAATTATCTTAGTCTTTTTTTTTTTACTTTCAGATTATCATGTGATATCTTTAAAAACACAGGAAAGCTTGTATATACAATCATTTCCTTGTGTTATTCTAAATGTTTACATTTTTTTGTGAGAAAGCAAAAAACAAAAAGTTAACGAACTCCAATAAAATAAAAATCTCAAAATACCTTATGGAATGCCTCAACGATCCCAGCATGATGAAATGTAACAGTATCAGATTATCCCCATGGGAAATCTTGCAGTGCAGCATGACTGCAACGCAGCACTGACAAGGTATTCATCTTTTTCTTGTATGAGGATGATGAACATTTACAAAGGGAATCTGGGCTATGCCTGCTCTGAATCACCTTTTGAACTGGTATCAAGCCCTTCATTAATCCACAGCTTTAAAGTGAGAAGTGGTATTTGGCTGTGTAATGGTCCCCTTTGAACACTACTTCATATAGAATATATTGTGAGCAGCTGGAGAATATTTGCCATTAGGGTGATAGTTTGTTCCAGTTTAACTTTATTTAAAGGGCTTTTCATCTCAAGTGTGTTTCATGTAACTTCACCGGGATAAGACAGCCTGATCTTAATGACTAAACCGACCAAAAGTATTTATAATGAAAAATCAGGAGTGTCAGTGAAATGCCTTTAGTGTCTTTCCGATTTGTACTGAAGTGCAAACATCATGCAGGGACTCTTGAAGGAGACACAACTGGGAACTTCCCCACAGAAAACACAAGCTGACAAACAAGAATACAGATGAGAAAACCAACGCAGCCTCAAAATGCTGATTTGTTAGGTGAGTATTCTTGAAGCGAAGGAGAGACCAGAGTAAGAGAAGGTGGATCTCAGGGGAACTCAGGTTTTTAAAGAGGCGGGAAGGCAGTGAGAAACACAGTGAGAGACAATGAGAGATCTAAAAGTGGAGAGAGACAAAGTGACACTGCGACGGAGAGAATGACAGACCCAAAAAGAGAGTGACTAGGAAGCATGCAATGTCACAGAGCCTTTCAGGCTGGCTATAGAGGGATTAATGATGCCAGGCCAGAGCTTGTGTTTGTCTACAAAAAGGCAGGCAGCTGATTTTACTATGGCTGGCTTCCTGAGTTGTGCTGGATGGGCTAAACTCTGCCGCGCACAACGTGCAACTAGAGGCATGAGCCTGAGGGGCAGGTGTGCAGTGAGCATGACAAGTCAATAACTGTAATGTTTATATTTCTTTCACTCAAACATTGCCAGCCTTTAGTCAGATTCTAGCTTTAGCATGGGTCCAAAAAATCGGGTTGGATCTGGAGCTTAATGGGTTAGTATACAGAAAATGAAGAGAAAAAGAGATGGCCTGTGAGGACAAAAGGGAGTCTCTGGTGGTCCTTGAGGCAAGCTAGAGCTGTATTAAACACTGTGGGTTTATGCAGTGGACATATTTAGGGCTACCAACTAGGACACAGGTGTACCGCCTGTGGAAACTGACTTGTGTTACTAAATGAGAGCCACACAGTTTGAATGCACCAAAAGGGAAGCGCACCGCTTATATAACCTTGACTGCTAGTGTTCCACTGACCAACTTGAAGTCTCTTCTTGGGCTTCTCAGTAAAAACTGCACAAGCAGCCTGTACTCGACAGAAAAGGTGTTCTTATTTAAGCAAATACCAGACACATACTCCACCGATGACACAGACACTGGTTGCGATTGTGTTATGTAGTATCTGTTACGACAAGCTGTTTTTAACCTGGAGAACGTACTGGCATGGCTAAAACTCTACTGCTGTGACCTGTGAACACGCCACGTGATTGGCTGCTATTTTGAATATGCCACTATCAAATCTGCTGTCAGATCTCTGATGCCACACTGTACTTCTGTCTCTGGTTAGAATAGAATAAGACTCTATTGATCTCCAGAAGTTAGATATATTGTTGCAGTGTTAATAGCAGATTATCCACTTTTTACCCCAAAAAAGGTGATCAGGCCAAATTGTATTATGTATTTCATCTTAAAGGAGAAGCTTCTTGCAACATAGAATAATTGTACAAGGCCTTTGCTGTGGGCAGATATGACCTTATGTTCTGGTCATTATTAATCGGTTGTATGCAGGGTAGTCCAGCAGCTTGTGCATCATCCATCTATCTATTTTCCTGCTACTTATCTGGGACCAGGTCACAAGGGCAACTGCCTAAGCAGGGAAGCCCAGACTTCTCTCTCCCCAGACACATTTACCACCTTGTCCATGAAGACCCCAAGGCATTTCTAGGCCAGCTGGGAGATGTAGTCCCTACAGCACATCCTGGGACTTCAACAGGGTTTCCCTTTTTTGTTGGATACACCCAGACAACCTCACAGGGAGGCGTTCATAAGGCATTCTAATCAGATGCCTGAGCCCCCTCATCCGGTTCTGGATGACGAGCTATTTTAATCTGAGCCTCTGCTGAATGACTGAACTGGTCTGTTGTAAGTACTAAAACAAGTTTCATACAGACCAAATGTACTTTGTTAAATTTTAAAATGTTCCTGGTTTGGTTCGCCGTACAGTGCTTCAATACATACTCTTGTATACTTAATATATACTCTAAACTGTAGTGTGTGAAACAGAAGTAAGTGCCTGTTTCTTGCACTTACTATATCTGAGATATGTATATTTTTTTCCTGTAAAGCTTTACTCAGTTGGACAAAGTTAATTTTAGCAAAGAAATGTATCTAATATTTTCCATAGTTCAGATGATTCAAATGCTCAAGACACCGCTTACTACGCGGAAAGCACCCCCTAAGTGTAGCACAATTCAGTCATATAGTGGAGATAATTTACAACTGGAAGATACTCACAACTAAGTTAATATGCAAAGCATAAAACCCATACATTTTCCTTAAGGAAAGAATAGCTCCAAAGTAAATAAGACATGTTCAAGACCTGCTATCTGGAGCCACGAGTTTCTGAGTCCATTATTTTTCAGCTATGATCAAAGTAAGACAAATAACCCATGCGGCATGCATAAAAATGATAGTAGAAGAAAATCATGGGGACAAATGCAGAAAGCAGGGTCAGAAATCTAAAAGTATTAAACGGTGCCTGTTATCTTCCTCCACTGTTTAACAAAACAATGAGATTTTCTGGTGACAAGCAGCAAGCAGACATGCATGTCGACACACACCTGCAGTAAAACTCCTCCAAATTATTTGCCTCGGAACTAACAGTGACAGTTTACATCACCAAGCCTGATGGTAGTCTTCTGCCATATTCTACACTAATATATATATATATATATATATATATATATATATATATATATATATATATATATATATATATATATATATATATTATGACAGCAAGTAGGATGATTTATACTGTATTAGGCAAGACTCAACTGTCAAACTCACAGTTTGAGGTACACAAAGGTTTTTGGATGTGATCAAACACACTATCTCTTCTGTGACAGTCTGTGTGGACACATTTCAGTATGGGAAGTTAAATAAAATCTGTTTTTATTCTAGGCCTTTTGTGATATGACAGGATGGCTCAATCAGCACAGGAGAATGTAAAGAGCAGCATTCCACAGTAATGCTTGCCTTCAGAACTGCCCTCGCAGTCCAGAAGTCTGCTTACATGTCGATTTTTTTCTGCTGCACCTCAAAGGTTTTTTCAGTTTTAAATGCTGCTTGGACAAATTTCCTGGTCTTTAGTGTCTTCGTGCATTCAGGTTTCTGACGTGTGCTTGCAAAACTTCAGTACTTAAAATCAGAATCAGCACTGTACCAGACAAAATGTTAGTGTTAATGTTTCCTCGTGGGTAAGCTCATTTTATGTCACAGCACCACTATTAGAGGATAATTGTTTAACTGAGACCAGCAATGCACCCTTACTTTTTATGTTATTTTTTAAAAAATGAGTTCAATGTCAATTTTACAGGCCCAGTTCTTAAGAAACCTCATCTTAAGGCTGAGAGAGTGCATTAAAACATGTTGGGAGAAAGTTCACTTCAAGTTCACTTGTGTGCAGTTATTAAAATCTAATCCAATCCAATTAGTGATGCATTTACTTCCATTATCCGGATGTCAGTGTTAATTTGTGATTGGAAACTTTTGTGGTGATTTTGCTGCATTCATACCAATAATTTTCAATATCATTTACACAAATTTAGAAACAACAAATGAAAAATATATATTATTCATTAAACAGAATACAGCCAGCAGATACTCAGATAGCCATTTTAACACAAGGCTTTACTGAAGAGTGTATTCCAAATGGCATCCTGATGATACTCTGTTAACTCAGCTGGTTTGGATGATCCAGTCTTGGCAAGTAATCTGCTGAATCTTGTTCACCAATAATATCCGGAGGGGATGCTGGAAAGACAAAACATGTGCTCCCACAGAGAGCCAGTGACGTCAAAGTTGTATCTGCTGATGCGTTGGCGATGAAAATTTGACAGCAGAAAATCCATAAGAATAAGTCTGAATTCAAGGAGAAAGACTCTCACTGCAGCGCAGGATTGAGCAGAAATACAGTTCTAGGATGAACTAGATCTCTGAATGCAAGCAGGGGCTTTATGTGTGTGAAGGCAGAGTTATAAGGGAAGGCAGTATTTGATCTGATCATGTAAACAAGGAACTCTGCTCCCAATTGAAAA
Source organism: Telmatherina bonti (assembly GCF_933228915.1). Taxonomy (NCBI): domain Eukaryota; kingdom Metazoa; phylum Chordata; class Actinopteri; order Atheriniformes; family Telmatherinidae; genus Telmatherina; species Telmatherina bonti. The sequence goes on along the minus strand of NC_136622.1, from coordinate 18,924,510 downwards.
GGAAATGTTCTTTAAATGAACCCCTATATTGTGTATTTATGGAGACTTGAAATACTACTGTCTCCAGAAAAAAGTACACATCATCTTTCACAACATCTGTGCTGATGTTATCAAGCTATATAGCCTTTAAAGTGGTGATGCTGATGTCACCTCCAAAAAAAAAAGGATTTGCTCCATAGACTGGGACATGATTAATTATTGAAAACTAGAAAAATGGACAGAAATACGGTTGATTTAGTTTAAAAGTACCATCCTGTGATTGCAGTACATTCTACAATAGACCCCAGCCCGACATCTGCAATCAGCTATGCAGAGGAAGACTTGCATTTAAAATAGGCTTCTGACTATTTTGTATATATATCCCCTCTGGATGTCATTACTCTCACAATGTGAGTCAAGAGATACAACGTTACACAAGACTTATATTGGGACAGAAAATGTTCCAGAGTTTAGGGTTAATGCCTGGGCTTGTTGTTCATTCATCCTCCTAGAAGGAAAGGTTTTACAGCCACTGAGTTTTCCACTCTGCTCTCTCATGGCACATTGACTAATGTGACCACTTCAATGCCAACCCCCACCCAATATGTCTCTTAGGAGCTTGTTAGTTACAGACCTGCAGTGACCCAAATGCCCTTATCTTCCCCCTGAAATCTGAAAAAGTTAGAGATTTTTTCCCCTTTCTTTCAAACTCAGCTAAAGGTAAAAACTCATTAACATCTGGTTTCTTTTACATGTTTCTTTGTGGTGTACAAATAAATAATATGGATAAAATGGGAGTTTTTTCCTGTTGTTGAATGAAAATGATGTCTGACATATAATCTGCTTTACTCACTTTTTGAAGAATAAAATCTACATTTAGTTCTGACTTAGAAAGCAACAATTCTTGAACGTAAGTGAAGGGATTTGAATCTATTGTAACAGATTTACGAAAACAATATTTTGGCAGAGGAGGTAAGCACACCGTGTTTAGATTGATTCATCACGGGTGAGAAAGCTGCTCAAGCTCAGATGCTGATTGGTGCTGACTGTTGGCCGTCCCAGCCCACTACCCCCCTCTGAGTTTTCCACTGAACAATACCCTGCACCCTTCCCAATCCCCATTTTCCTTATTTGCCAATCGATAAAGCTCTGAAACACCCCTGAGTGGTTTCCACCTCAGTGCAGCTGCTGCTGAGTGCTTTAGCTGAACGATGAAAAAGCTTTACAGAACCTAATGGCTGTCACATGAGCATCTGGAGATGCAGCAAGGTTATAGCTGAACTTTAAGATGGCTTCGGCATTATTTGTGATTATAGAAAAGTGAGACAGAGGAGCTCAGAAAGACAGCCAAAATGTTCGTTGTTCAAATCCAACAGGAGCGCTTTATGTCTCTGACCCAAATCATTGGTAATATTCATCTTTTTTATAGTTTTATGTCTACTCAGCCCACAAAGAAAAGAATTTATAGCATGGCTAGAGAGACGAACACGGGGAGATGTATTGTCTGTCAGCAGCAAGTCTCATATCTCAGTATTTTCTGATTTCCTTTTTTCCCCCTATGGTTGTTTGTCAAATTTTAGACCGATGAATGAAATTTTAAAAATACAGTTTTAATACTTTTTTTGTCTCTTTCTTTATCTCCCAAAGTGCAATATTTTTTAATGTGAAATTTTGTACTAGACAAATAAATACGTTGGCTCATTCACTTAGACTATTACTTTTTCTTGATAAGAAAAAAAAGGAATACGGGCATCACTTAAATTGTATTTTTAGCTAACCAATGCTTGTTTGAAAGTTTGCATTATTGAGAGGAAAAATAGATAAATACTTTATATAGATATACATAAAGTATTTTATAAAGTATAATATACACTGCTCAAAAAATAAAGGGAACACTAAAATAACATGTTGTAGATCTGAATGAATGAAATATTTTTATTAAATACTTTGTTCTTTCCATAGTTGAATGTGTTGACAACAAAATCGCACAAAAATTATCCATGAAAATCAAATGTATCAACCCATGGAGGTCTAGATTTGGAGTTGTACTTAAAATGAAAGGGGAAAAACACACTACAGGCTGATCCAACTTTGATGTAATGTCCTTTAAACAAGTCAAAATGAGGCTCAGGAGTGTGTGTGGCCTCTGTGTGCCTGTATGACCTCCCTACAACACCTGGACATGCTCCTGATGAGGAGGTGGATATTCTCCTGAGGGATCTCCTCCCAGACCTGGACTAAAGCATCCGCCAACTCCTGGACAGTCTGTGGTGCAACTTGGTGTTGGTGGATGGAGCAAGACATGATGTCCCAGATGTGCTCAATTGGATTCAGGTCTGGGGAACAGGCGGGCCAGTCCATAACATCAATGCTTTCATGTTGCAGGAACTGCTGACACACTCCGGCCACATGAGGTCTAGCATTGTCTTGCATTAGGAGGAACCCAGTGCCAACTGCACCAGCATATGGTCCCACAAAGGGTCTGAGAATCACATCTCGGTACCTAATGGCAGTCAGGCTACCTCTGGCGAGCACATGGAGGGCTGTGTGGCCCTCCAAAGAAATGCCACCCCACACCATTACTGACCCACTGCCAAACTGGTCATACTGGAGGATGTTGCAGGCAGCAGAACGTTCTCCACAACGTCTCTAGAGTTTCACGTCTGTCACATGTGCTCAGTGTGAACATGCTTTCATCTGTGAAGAGCACATGGTGCCAGTGGCGAATTTGCCAATCTTAGGTGTTCTCTGGCAAATCCCAAGCGTCCTGCACGGTGTTGGGCTGTAAGAACAACCCCCACCTGTGGCCCTCATACCACCCTCATGGAGTCTGTTTCTGACTGTTTGAGCAGACACATGCACATTTGAGGCCTGCTAGAGCTCATTTTGCAGGGCTCTGGCAGGGCTCCTCCTGTTCCTCCTTGCACAAAGAAGGAGGTAGCAGTCCTGCTGCTGGGTTGTTGCCCTCCCACGGCCTCCTCCACGTCTCCTGATGTACTGGCCTATCTCGCCTCCATGCTCTGGACACTACGCTGACAGACACAGCAAACATTCTTGCCACAGCTTGCCTTGATATGCCATCCTGGATGAGCTGCACTACCTGAGCCACTTGTGTGGGTTGTAGACTCCGTCTCATGCTACCACTAGAGTGACCATAACTTCAGCCAGAAAGCATCGGAACTGAGGAGTGGTCTGTGGTCACCACCTGCAGAACCACTCCTTTATTGGGTGTGTCTTGCCAACTGCCTATCATTTCCATCTGTTGTCTATTCCATTTGCACAACAGCATGTGAAACTGATTGTCAATCACTGTTGCTTCCTCAGTGGACAGTTTGATTTCACAGAAATGTGGTTGACTTGGAGTTAAATTGTGTTGAGTGTTCCCTTTTTTTTAAGCAGTGTACTTTATATAAGACTTTGTATGCAGTGAGCTGAAATAAAAAGTATTATATCATTTCATTGTCATTTTACAATTACACAATTAGTCATTTTAGTAATGTGTCACTGAAATGACACATTAGTAAACATAATATATCAATATCAAAAGAAAAAAAAAACAATAAATGTACATGAACAAGGTATAGATAAGCTGAAGATAAAACTGAAGCATTTTTATTCTTTCTCAGCCTTCTTGTACTTTGAGCTCACACGCCCCACCTCTACAAGCATCAGGGAGTTGTCCAATACTTCCTCATCTTTCTGTGGATGGCTGCTGAACACTGGAGCAGCAAGAGGTTAAGTGTCCTGTTGAATCCAATCTCAGCTGTAGCTGATGATGGAGGAGGAACTTTCTCCAGCCCACATTTCCCAAATGCCTTTTGTGTCTAAACCCTTGTTGATTTCTGAGGACATTTCAGCTCACTGCATAAAATCTTACACCTAAAGGAAGCAAATGCATCAGACATTCTTTGTTCTTTTGTTATTTTCCAAGGTTTCAAATAAAGTGTTGCTTCCAGTCATTACCCCTAAACTAATACAGTATGTATGTACATAATCATGCTTGTCATGAATGACTGAATTGTTTTGGTTTTGCATTCATTTGTTGTTCATTTTAGTCTCAACACATCAAAAATGACACTGTTGTATGAGAAATGTTAAGTGTGTAGGCTGTTCTGTTCTCACACAAACTGCATCAAAAATATAGACTGACAGTTTGTTTTATTCTCTCATATCATGTCCTGGAGACTGCAGAGATTATGATCATGATTTAGTATTTACAATGGAGGATTTCTAGCATTTATATTATGGAAATTTTGATCTGAAATAGTCATGCTTACTAAAGTTTGGGTCTGACATTCAACTATCCTTGAAGTGGGGTAAACTGAGTATTCCTGGACGTGTTTTGCAAGGCAGGTGATTGTGTAAGTCATGTAACACTTGGCTCCATCTTTTCTGTCAGCTTCATGGAACATTGGTGACCTGTTTAATTTGTTTGTGAAACCTAGAGGTAGAGGTGTGCTTCTTTTTGTTTTTGTCCAATTTGATGTGCAGCTTGGTTCGTGTTCCATCTTTGTACCAAAGATAAATAAGCCTAAAGTTGACTATTCCACATGACTTCTTCTGGACTGTGTCTGTCTTATTCAGCATGATGTATCAGAATGTTAGACTGGAACAAGAACAACTACAGATTTTTTTTCTTTATTTCTTTTTCTTATTTAAAACAAACTATTGTTACAGTCTTCTTGATGCAAATTAAAGTAAAATATACCAATGCTTACATTGAAAAACTTTTATTTTGCTTGATATAAACAAGATGGAAAATCAGGTGAAGAAAATGGGACATTTTTTGCAAATGAGACCTCTTTGATAGCTGATGCTTGAAGTTATTGTAATGTCAGGATTAGAAGAGCTAGCATACTGTTCTGTTGGTGCCGGTTTAGGAAAGTATGTATCCTTCTGCTCGGAGGGGATTTGTACAAAGATCGTCACTTGATTACATTTCACCTGCAAGTAGAGTCGAATAAGCGATTTTTACAAATATTAACATGTCACATACTCCATCTTCTTATTTTACTAAAAGTTAATATAAATACAACTAATGAAAAAAAAAAAAAAATTACAACTTAATGGCTTTGAACTACATCAGTTTAAGGATGCCAATGCACCTATATTACAGCGGCTAAGCTTGGAGGGAAAAAGATGTTGGGAACACAGGGCTATGGCGACGCAAAATACATTTTTTATTTTTCTTTGTTTTTTTTGTCACAGCTGGCCAGACGCAGACACTGCTGTCATGGAGATGAGCAGTGAAAGGCTGATCATAACAAACAATTCAAACATCAAACTGGGATTTAATTGGGATGATAGTGAGCATGGAGACTTCGTCACGAGAAGTCCACAAGTGACTGATCAGTCATAGCGTTGCTCTACAGATGATTTTAAAATTATTATGCTTTAAAGAACAGATGATTTTTCATGCTTCTTTTGCCACAAACTAATAAGACAACAAAAGAAATGTCTATCATAAATAAAATTGTCAGTATCCCCAAGCCAAGAGCCCAGTCCTATGTGTACTGGGCATTAGCGCCAGGATGTCACAGTTGACTGGTTTTAATAAACTGCGTTACTGACTGGACATATGAACAGGATGCTGAATCATTGTAAGAGAATGAGTTTAGGTTACACCATCAGCATCCTACCAAAGGATCAAACTGTCCAGTGTAGCAGAATATATATTAGTCATATTTGTACTCCTGGGATGTCAACACTGTTTCTGAGCACTGAATGCAGCATCTACAAAAGACAGTGACTGAACTGATTTCAAACCACCGTCTTCACAGGATGTTTTTGCACAGACAAATCCGTCAGCCGCTTTGAGTGTGCCTCGTCTTGTGGTGCTGCCATTACTGAGGTGGCCAGATTTCCTTACCTCTGTCTGACGGTGTGGACAGCAATATTAATATTTGAGCTTGACAACGTTGGACGGTGGCTCATTGTCATTGTCATGTTTTCCAGAGATCTCAGAAGTTATTTTGTTTTTCATTAGTTCTACATTGGTTCATTAATGTAACTTATAATTTTTCCAGTAAAGGCTTTGAATAACTGCAAATCCACATTGTAATATAAAAAACAGTAATCTCTTTATAAGTTACTAAATAATGATAAAGAAGTAGTTTTAAACTTTTGCAATGGCTGCAAATCATCCATTTTGTCAGTGATTTAACATAGTTTTGTATGATTGTGCATGATTTGTATAACTGAATGAATGATTTTTATTTTCTGGTTACAGAATTGTCCAAAAAAGAGCTAAATATGTTGCATTTGAAAGTATCTCGCAAATGACTCATTTTCTCTCGGAAACACTGAAGCTCCTTATCTCGTCGTCTGGTATCATTAAAACAAACATAATGCACTGCACCACATTGAGATAAACGGCAACATGGAAACACAAGAAACGTGTCAGATTGTTGACTGTGTTCTTGTTGTTTGGGTTTAAAATCTGGTGTTTTCTCTGCCATGGCAGCATGGCATTTCTCCTCTGCTCTCTGATTGGCTGGCATACCTCGTTCCATCAGCTGACAGACAATGTCAACCTCATCGCCGCCCATGTCACACAGACGGAGACGAACAATCAATAGTTTAAAGTAAAACTCTGTTGTCCGCATTCACTTTTTTTCCACCAAGTATTACAGTTTTCACCGCTGGTTTAACAATCAAATCTTTCCTTTTTTTTTTTTCTTTTTTTTTAACTTTTAATTCAATTAAATTCAATTCAACTTTATTTGTATAGCACCACTATACAATAAAAACTAATAACTTTATCTAACTTGGTTGTTTTATTTATTCATTTATTTTTTTAAAAAAAAGTCTTCCCAGATTTCCTTGACATTATTAAGAAAACAGTGTGATTCTCCTTTTTTTCATTTCAGACATGTACAGAAATGCCACCTCAGCATTGGCGGAGGGACTACTTCTGGTGTCTGCCCAGATTAGTCAATAGCTTTTATTTTTCTAGAAATGTTTCTGCACTATTTCCATGATGTAAAACTTTATATTAAACTTTCATTTTTATATTGCTAGACTTCTTGTTCTTATTTCAACTTTAAATCTGGACTACAGCGATTTCTCTCTTTGACATCGGCTCTCTGGTTCTTATTTCTGAGCATCTGGCAGATATCAGACAAACTCATGTTAATTACATTTTCAGTCTACTAAACTCTCACAAACACCCTCTTGGACATTCAGCTCACTTTTGTTCAAGCTCAAGCTGTTTAAATTGATGCAGCTGTATTTCACTCATTAAGTCATCACTTACCGCTTCTGGGCACCACATTCAACACACACACACTGAATGATCTTTCTGTAGCACAGCATGACTTCTCAGATGAAGAAACATAATAAATACTTTGAAATAACATCTCAAATTGTGGATTCATCAAATTAAATCTCCTATAATTTGCATGTTCATCCTCAAGACACATCTTTTCTTACTTTCTTTGTTCCATGCTTTTTATTTCCAATCTTTTTCTTAGAAGTTTCACTTGCTGTTTTACATTTGAATAGATTTGTGCTTACATACAGCAATGACGCACATCTATCATGCAGTGCACATTTATCTGCTCAGTGACACACACTGAGATGTAATAATTCCTTATTCGACAGTCTCTTATGTTCTGTATAGCGGCCATATTTGGCATGAAAAATACAATTCATGAATTAAGTCTACAGTTTTGACTTTGCAAAATGCACCACTAACAGCAAAGATGAATTCTCCCAAATACATCGTGATCAATTTCCACATTTTCTCTTCTTTGAGCCTCTAAAATCTCATTCTTTGACGGAAGTCTTTCCTGCCTTTTGCTTTTTAAGATGGTGATACAAAAAGTGAAAAAGTTTTTAACACCTTAATCACACAAAGCATATTGCTTCAGTGTTTGATCGGTAATACCGCTGCGATGGTTGCATCAATTTAACACATGCACATAAAAAAATGTTAGAAGATCAATAAAACAAAAAAAAACAACAACAAAAAAAAAAAAGACATTTCAAAATTGAAGCACTGAAATAGAGTAATTTCAATAACAAGCAAATAGGGCTTCTGGGATTTAAAGCAAAGAGCCCTGACATCACAAATTAATAATAATAGACAGCTCTGAGTTAGAAATAACTAAATTTATCATGTAGATCCATAGAAGTGATAGCAGCTGCATAATTATTATTACTATTCAGATTTGTGTCTGACTGCATGCTCTGCCTGGATCAGTTCATACTCCTCACTTCCAGGGAAATTACACAGGAGGCATTTTAATGTCTTCAGCATGGCATCAAATCGTCTTGCCAAAGACTAAACCACATAAAAACACAGTAAAAGACTTTGCCAATAGAACTTTCCTGGGAGTTCCCCTGTTTCCACTGCCCTCTCCTCCTGTTTACTGACAACGTAGCCCAGTCAAACTAATATATACATATACATATGTATACATATATATGTATATATATATATATATATGTATATGATTTAACCTCAAAATTTGATTAATATTTATGTATTTGATTGAAATTCCTTGAGCAATTTTTTCAATATAAAACAAACTAGGATGGGGCAGGTTTTGAAGCAGAAAATATTGCTTGAAGAACTCAGACTGTCCTTGTTTATTTCATCAGTTTTAAGAATGTTAACTACATCTCCATCTTTTGTGTAAATACCATAATTAGATAATATCCATCCAATTGTTCCAATTAAGGGTCATCGTGACACTGGAGCCTATTCCTTGCAAATAATCAGGGAAAAGGCAGGGTACACAGGTCACTATTCCATCACAGAAAGGCAAACAACCATTCCCACTTACACTCAGTCCTAGGTAACTAGGTAAATCAGTGTAACCTAACAAGCATGTCTTATGACAGAAGCAGAGTACCAGGGGAGAACCCATGCATGCACTGGGGTAACAAACTCCACACAGAAAGGCCACCATGCAGCCCCTAGAACTAGAATACAATCATCAGATAATAAGAACAGATGACAAACATTTTACATGCAGAAAACTCACATGGATGTTTGTCAGTAGCTAGAATATCAGGAGGCGAAAACTATTCTGCGGGCTTCACAACATCTAGATTGTGTTGCTAACTGCAACATTAACAAAAGGTACAAATAATGCCGGCTTTTATTTGGTCTGCTTTTGCTTTCTTCTCTTGTTGATTTATTGGTTCAGAGCTCTTACTGTTGCTGAATGGCAGTAATTTGTCATTGCTTACTACTGTCTTGTCTTTTTTTTCTTTTTCTTTTGATGGAATTGTCTTAGACTGGGGATTTGTTGAATGTTGAAGATAAGGGAACCAATTCAGTGTGCATGTGAGTGCCTGTCTTACTGAAAAAATAAAAGAATTCTTTGAGGTTTTGCCAGCTTTAGATTTTTCCATTATCTTATCTCACATTTTGAAATGGTAAATGTGGAGAATAAGTGAGAGAAAAGCAGTAGATTTCAATGGCAGAGAGGCAAGCCGAGAGCAACGAAAGGTGGAGCGAGTCAGAAAAGTGTAGAAGGTGAGAGGTCTGGAGGCAGATGTAAGGGGCTTTCAGAGGAGAGGGGACATGGTTGGAGCGAGAGAGCCCATCTATAGTCAGCAGATAAAAGCAAAAGTGAGGTACAGAAATTGGTATTTGTCAGGTGGGAGTGATTTTCGATGTGAAGAAAGGAAGTGGAGCTGAGAAGAGCCTCTAAGCAGAGAGGGATGGAGGAGTTTGTGCTGCTTGGCTTTTTGAGGAGAACAGGATTTTTGTCAGAATGGAAAGCTTTGCATTTCAGTGTTTTTTCTTGAAATGCTGAACAGAAACATGTTGATTCTGTTCTGTAATTGTTACTTTGATTGAATTAGCACACACATCTGCACGCATAAACATATTGCAAGTAGCAAATGAAAATCAATAAACAAACAACAACAAAGGTGTGTATTGATTATTATCTCAGCTTTTGCTTTAATTTTCCTACAGATCCTTATTTTCATTCAGCAATGACTTCCTCTCATTTGAACTGTTACACTACATAAAAGATTTTAAAGCTGCAGTCAGATGCATCCAGCTTGACAAACTGCCACAAAAAATAAAGAAGTTAATGCTTAGAACTCTATAAACTCCTTGGTTTTCTCTTCTCTTTTTGCCGACTGTCATTCTTTCCTGTGGTCTTGCTTTCCAAGGATTCCTGTTTGTGCTTTATGTTTTTGTTGTTGTTGTGTGTGATTGTTTTGCTTTTGCCTGGACATTTCTGTTCTGCCTGCCTACTGAGAGTTTGGAGCATTGACTTCTGTCTTTTGGGAATGAAACAACTAAAGCACCCTGTCTCTGCCTGTCTTTGTATGAACAGCATTATTAAATAGCATTTGCTGTACTCTTTATAAATCAACTTTATAAGTCAATTTATAATGGTTACAGACCTTGGCTCTTCATTTCTCAGCGTGAGTGATGCTGATACAGGTTGGTGATGTTTTTAACTTGCTTTGGCAGTTTGTTAGTTGGGAAATGCTTTTAAGCCATTGTGCTGTTTTTTTCAACTCAGTAGATAAAGAAATGAAAATGGTCATGAGACATCATAAGTTATAATAACTCTACCTTGTTTATTTCAGTGATTTAATTAGAGTCTGTCAAAAAGAATAAGAGACTTTTCTTTTTGACAGAGCAAAATTATATAATTTAATCAGTTTGGTGTAAATTTGTATAAAAAGCTGCTGCGCATAAGACATAGTTAGATTTATGTATAATTATTTTTTGAGTAATTTTTTAAGAACTTTCCATTTCTTTTAGGGTCAGTTAGCATAAACTACATCAGGGGTCACCAACTCTGGTCCTCGAGGGCTACCATCCTGCAGGTTTTAGTGTTTTCCAGGTACAACACACCTGACCCAAACCAATGGCTCATTAACAGGCAGGTGCAGAAGATGACAACAAGTTCTTGGAGAACCTTTTCACTCGGATCAAATGTCTTGTACAAGGGAAACACTAAAACCTGCAGGATGGTAGCCCTCGAGGACTGTAGTTGGTGACCCCTGAACTACATTATCTGCATTGTATTTTGAAATGATATGGTGCAGTGCCAAGTGCAAATCCCTTTAGAAACTTTTCTAAATGGATTTCTATTCTGTGTGTTTCATTTATAAAACTGTCCAGTACAACCAAACCAAATCGCTGCATTTCTGGGCCCCTTTCGGCTGTAGGGCCACAGGAAACCGGTACAGTACGGTTTGGACGGATGCAGCAACTGCCATCACACAATGCAGTTCATTGACTGATGGACAGAAATGCGTCACTGCCCACAACAAAAACAAGCATGAAATACACATTGTTACCATTCAGTCCAGAGTCCAGTCGATGTTCAGAAAATAACAGAAAAAGGATGAAGGTCTGGTCTGGAACTACCAAACTTCCCCAGCTATAGTTATTGTTTCCATTGTTGTTAGTAGTGTTACATTAGCTGTTGTTGCAGCTAATGTATGTATGATGTCAGTAGGCATTTGGTAAAAACCCTACATGCCCAGTGGCGGTCCAGCTTTCAGAGGGGACACTCATGAATTGGTTGGACTGTTCTAAAACTCACAAACTATACCGGCCCAAACCGAACTGCTCAGTGGAAACAGGGCGAGCAAATTTTGTCAGAATATCATGAATGCACTGTTTTGGTTTGATCAAAGTATTGTAACTGAAATGGTAAGGATGTTATCTTAGGATTTTTTTTGGCTAAACAGATAGCTTTGTGGATGGTGCCAATCCTTTCTATTACATGCCATAAAAATATTCATGTGCAGTTCTGTCCTTACCTTCTCGAGGAACCAACTTTAATTTTCTCACAAAAGGTAATGTGTCCTAATTTCTGTGCCGTATGATACATAAAACTGCTAAAAAAAAAAATAGATATGTCTAAACTATTATTCAGACGTAATTCATTTTCTGCAGCATGTTGTCAGCGTATAGAAGTTTCATAACCTTTCGGTTTCCTGATAGGCGCTCTTACTGTCTGTAGCTCTCCATCTCCTGAAGTGCTTCACTACCAGGACAAATATGTGTTGAAGTGGCCATTTTAAAAACTGTAGTGCTTGCAGGAACCTTCACCTGCATGATGTGGACTTGAGCAAAGGGACACTTTTTCCAGTGTCATTATACAGAGGCAATGTGTTCGTTCCACTGATGGGTATTGTGAAAACGACATTGATGCACTAACAAAAGTCTGTGCCTCCTTTGTTTCGTTCCTCAAGCCGCAGCTCATTGTCTCATGAGTCCTGACACCAACTAATAACATCCCAGCCTACACACTTCCTTGAATGGACTCCCTCGCACATTCTGCAGCCTTTCATTTCAGTATGAATTGACAACGAGGCATCTTGAGATCTGGAATGGTTAACGTGGGTGGCTAAGCATTAAGCACTGGCTCCCCTCAATCACACACTGGTCCATTACCTCCATTTATCTGCAGGATATGTATAGGATACCTTGAATTGGGGTCTTGAAGCAGGTGAAGCACAGGGGAAAGGCCTGTTCTGGCTGGCAGTGATTAATGCATGAATACGCAAGCTTTATCACAAGTCCGGCAGCCTCGGGACCACTGAATGTCTTTGCAATTAAAGGCGAGTGGCAGATGTAAGAATAGCAATGCATTGTGCCTATCTGCAGATTGCAGACTGAGCTGAGGCGCATGGACAGCGTGGTGAAGGTTCCAGCGGCAGCGTCTATTCATTCTTTAATCACCTCCACCACTCATTAGGGTCTTCTTTTGTTCAAGCTATCGCTTCTCCCTGCACTGTGCCGGCAGATAAAGTATGTTCGTCTAAGAAGAGAGAGGAGCTTGGGGAAGCCCATTAAACAGTGGTAGAGAAAAGGCAGAAAATGGTCAGGAGAAAAGGAAAGGTAACGTTGGAATGGTGTGGATATTAAGCTAGGAATAGAAGAGCTGAGGGTCGGTAACAGGAATATATGAGATGAAGTCGACTATTTGACCATAAAGACAAGTAATTCAATCTTTGGTTTAAGAGTGAGTCATTTTAAATGCATGCAGAATTCAGGATGAATTACTGCCAAAATCTGTGAATGTGGAACAAAATGTTCCAGTAACTGGATAAAATAGCTGGTTTTATTCAATCATTATGTTTCTTAATAGAGGACTGGAGTCCTATTCCTTTCATATAATGGTTTGTTGTAACAATGAAGTCTGGGTAATGTTGTGTAGGATTAATGTGTTCCATTAAGAGTAAACTGAGTGTTGAGTAACTAAGAGTGGTTGGAATCTTTCAGAGGAAGAGGAGGGGGGAGGAAGCATTATATGGCTCTAATTATTTTTTATAATATTGTCTAACTAAAAAATAATGACATGAAATCAGCTGTTATTTCCCCTTACACAAACCCATGACTGCAAATGCAGCTGCTTTGTCAACATTGGCTGTGTCTTGAAAATTTGAGCAAGATGTCAGGAGCAAATGTTGAGCAACTATCTTCAGGCACAGGACGTGGGAGCATTACAGGGAGGCAATTCATGAATTTAAACCTAATTATCATTCAAATGTCCAAATATGTGTTGTCTTTAATTATGGTCTTTAGGTTTGCATAGAAATACTGTATCATGTGATCTACAAGTGTGCTCATATTTATTCCGTCTTTCATTAAAGACGGAAAAAAACAGCTGCCTGTAAAATAAGCTGAAATTGACTAAAGTAATAATAAATAAAAAATGTATGAAAATCATTACATTATTTTCTAATTCTGGTTCAATAGAAATATTTTTTTTAAAAAAGCAAACAAATAAGATAATTTATTACATATTTTATAACTCGTGAACTAATATTTTGTTGAACAATACTTTAATGTTTCCGCTACAGTCAAGTGTTTTCTGTTCCTCTCAGTCAGACTTCTGCACCTGTTGACAGGTATTTTGTCCCACTGTTCAACAGAAAAGTGCTCTAATTTGTCCAGGACCAATTTGTTTTTGTTTTTTTCTTTCTTCAACTCAATTAAATGAAAAAACAGTGTCTTATATTACTAAATTATATTTTTGCAAATTTTTAGTTATTGTACCTTTATTAAGCGTTCTGTTATTTGAGTGACTGTAAATTCAGCCTTTTCTTTAATGGAAGGGTATGAATACATATGAGCACAACTGTATATAATCTCAGTATTCTTTCAGTAAAAAAATAAATAATAATTTGGCAAATTTCATGTTTACAAATTGCTTGAATCAACAAAGCAAAGAAGTTACAAGAGGAAAATCATGATCGTGAGAAGCAGCAGTTTGTGGACCTTTTGAAGGTAAAATAGAAATATATTTGCTTATTTTGAATTTTTTAAAAACAAATTTGTTCAAAGTTTTGGACAAACAAGTAAAGGCAATACGTCATACTGTAGGACTGTAAAGTGTAAAGAAGACCTTGCCAGATTCAAACAGGAATTAAACCTGGAATTATACATTTTTACTATACAATAGAGCAACATGGCTTCTGTTTATAGTGATTCAAAGATGAGAGTAAAATGTTTTCGGTGTTGCTCTCACACAGTTGTAAAATCATTGCAACAGAAGTGGGTCAGATTTGGCAAACTAAGGTGTCCTGACAGAGTGAAAGAAATGACACGTTACGCTTCAGTAAACAACGATTAAAATGATGTTGTCCGAGGTTTGGGAAGCAAAAATACAAAGTGACACTTACTTTTGTTTGCAGATCTTTACGATTAATAACAGCAATCGACACTGTCTGAGTAGTTTCTCTGACTTCTTGTGACCAGTTGTGGCCGTGCATGTTTTTAAATTCTACTGATATTTCAAGATGAAAACTGCCGCTACAATAAAACGGTCTTCCAGACTCGGCAAGGTAAAGGAAGCTTGACTACTTCTATTTTGAGCTGTGTGCTTGTGTTTCATCCCTGCTGAGAGCAGGAACAACGGGGGGGCTCTTGTTGGGAAAGTCTTAGTTCTCCATCCAAGTTTTACAGTGACAGTGCAAAAGTTAATGAAACATCCAGAAAGCTCCACAGTCACGAATCGTAACTGAAGAGACATTCATTCATTTGTTTATTTAATTAAAGTATATTTAAAGGTTTTGGTCAAGAAAAAAAATTGCCTCAATCAAGATAGCCTGTTTCAATGCTATAAAATACACCAACCAACAGACCTAAGGTTATTTAAACAATGTAGGTTTGTAGTTTTTTTTTTTTTTCTTTCACTTTTTATATTTTTTCACCCCTCATCAATATGTGATAAATGAGATGCTGAGTAAAGTGTACGCACCATGTATCCTCATGTAATTAAATCCTTGTTTGTGTTGCTATACAATACAATACAATAATATACTGTACTGTACTGTACTGTACTATACTGTACTATACTATACTATACTATAAGATAATTAGTCATCCATCCATTATCTCATCATTATCCATGATCACAATTAGCAGCAATTAGCAGGTGAGAGACACTGGATGGGTCACCGGTCCACCACAAGGCTAACACAAAGAAAACAAACCATTCACACCCACACATTCCTAGGGAGAATTTTGAGTAATCAATAAACCTACATCCAAGTCTTTGGACAGTGGGAGGAAGCCAGAGTACCAGGTGAGAACCAGTGCATACACAGGATGAACATGTCAACTTCATACAGAAAAGCCACTGTTTGAAAGTCTCATACTGTAAGGTATTTGTGACTTGTTTCATATTCAGGCAAGTCCCTTCAGAGTTTATTGAATTCTGAGTGCATTTCTCTGCTTTTCCTTGATAACAGCTTTTTCTCTCCCTCATCATCAAGCAGCCATCATAGTTTTCCTCCCTTTTTTGCCATTTATTTCACCAAACCCTCCCTCGGGTTTCCAAATGACTGTGAAGGCCTGTCAAAGGCACCATGCAAGGAAGATAAAACATTTTCACGAGGCAACTGGGCAGCTGCAGCAGCTTGAACCTGGCAGAAAAAATATGCACGTGAATTTTTATATCATTCAAAAAACTGACATCTCTGTTCCTGCCAAAAGCTGCATCGAGTTGGGAAAAAAAAGATATATTTGCAATGAAGGCAAGTTTTATACGGTTAAAACAACAACAAAAAGCCCTCTATAACCATTCGCTTTAGGTGAGGACAAACAGCAGGCTGTTGGCGCCAGCACCCAGAATTTGAACTTCCAGAAACATCTGTGCACAATTACTGCAAATAATTCAGCCAGTAACAGCATCTTAATAGAAGGGTAGTGGGATGATGTCAGAACGATTAGTAAGAGGAGGAAGAAGACAGAGGTTGAAGACTATACTGGATCAGAAGCAATCTGCTGCATTTTTCATTTTTGTTTATGATCAAAGCGTTATCTGAAGGGATGTCATATATTTTAGCATTTATTGAAACACTTCTTATACTCTAATTATGCAAGTTTTCATAAAATTAGTGTTTCTTATTTATATATACATGTACAGATTTTCAGTGTCTGTTTGACTGGCAGGACAGCAGATGTTAAAGGCACATGTTTAAGAGGCGGCATCATTTTAAAGCTTTTATGTGATCTGACCCAAAGCTGCTCATTCAGTATGCTTTCACCATGTGCTGCTAGTGGAAACTGAAAACTATATTAGAAACCACTGAACCTCGCCAGAAATCAAATCACACTTTGGCCATAAAAATGCTAATATTGATGTGAGTATGCAGCCGTCTCTCAAAGCAGCTGCTGTGTTTGTGTGGCTGTGTGCGTTAAAGCTTGTGTGTTTTTACTTTAGCCATATATTTATGTTCTCCCCAGAGACATTAGCTGTGCTGATTAATGGCAGACACTGTGGAGTTTGAAATGAGGAGTAAATGTGATTTTGTGATGTTGATTGGTGTGTTGTGATGCATTAATCACACTGGTTCCTCCACACTATATGTTTCTGTCCATGAATTAAACCTTTTTAAATAATGGTTACTTAATGTGTTTGTGCAGTTTTACACCATTTCTTTTTCTTTTAAGCCATTTCTGTCTTTGTAGTGTTCTTTTTTTTTTTTTCAAAAGTACCTCATTTTACAATTGCTGTTTGTATTAACTTGTAATTTTACATATAATATTTTCGCCCACCAGCGGAGCAAATATGATCAGAAACATCCTAAATCTTTGTGTTTCCTTCGATGTGAATATCAACCATACAATCTCTTAAACCCACTAAAGCCATGCAGTGAGTTAGCAGGAATCAGTGATAGTTGACACATTAAATACCACATTAAAAGGTGTAATTTGTTGATTACATAAAAATCTATACTTTCGTGATGAATATTAATGCAACACTTTGTACTGTCGATTGCATTAAAAAAGAAAATATAACTGAAATGAAGACTCAGTTGAAAACTGTTTCTGCATGAATTGTGGAAGCTGTCTCTGTTCCTGCTGCCTCTGCTCCTCTACTGGAGATGTTATCTCAACTAAGGTTCAACTAAAGACTGAAGGGAGACTTTTAGTTTTTGTTTTTTTTTCACATAATAATGAAGTCAGGAACAAATGATTGGATTTTCTTCAAAAGAAACAACTGTATCAATACATTACACACACACACACACACACACACACACACACACACACACACATATATATATATATATATATATATATATATATATATATATATATATATATATATATATATATTAATCAGCTAAACCTAAAGCTAGACAAGCACTTGGAGAGTAGACCTATGCCAAGCAGCTCATTTCCACTGTATACTATAGTCCTACACTAATCTAACACGTACATGCCTTTAGGTTCCTAGATAGACTGATAATGAATCCACAGTAGTTTCTCTGTATTGTGGGGTCAGTTAGACCCAGATCCACCCAATTCATAAAAATCAGTCCAATAGTTTTATGAAAAGTTGCTAACACAAACAAACAAGACGGCAAACAAACAGACAGATAAACACCAGTAATAACATAACCTTCCTGGCAAGGGTAAAACGTCTTGTTCATCAACACCCACACAGAATATGCTTCGAACACATTTTTACCCAAAAATGTCTATCACCCCACAATCAGTAACAAATAAACTGTCTTTTTTTTTTTTTTTTTTTTTTTTTTTGTATGCTATTATGCAGTTTTTCTGCAACTCTGTGGACCTCCTGTCCTCCATCCTGACAGGTAGCTACATCCACTTGTACAGACCCAGAAGGGGTAAATACCTGTTTGGTTCAGCTTGGTGTCAGTTAAGAACAAAGCCAACAGGTAAAGCATGGGCCAGCAGTGAAGAAAGAAAATTCTGTATTTAGAGGAATGAATTACTCAGGACCACCGTGAAATAGGGTGGTAAATAAAAGTTGGACCAATCTGACACAGTGTTAGTTAGATCACCAGTCTGCTGAGTTTTATGGACCATTTAGAGTAATAAATAAAATGTCGGCCCACGAAACATGTCGTCCCACTGGGAAAATGGCCAGTCTGTCCCTGCTTTCATTTGACTTTATTAAAGATATATGAAAATCCCTCCTTTGTCATCTATCAAGCTCCATCTTGTGTTTGTTCTTTCAGATCCCTCCCCTCACCAGAGGCAGAAACCACCAGCCACTGACCTATGCTACAAAACTGAAATCAGTAGTCTCATGGACTTCAACTCTCCAGATGCCTCACTGGATAAAGGTAGGACTTATTAGTGCTATTAAACCAAGTGTGGTTGGTGGGAGAATTAGCTGTCCTGTTGCAATGCTGCCTTTCCCTTGGTAGTCAGGCAAATGAGTGAGTCCACAGGAAGTTGAAATGGTTTTTAAGTGACTTTGCCAAAGCAACACCAAGAATATGGGAATTAGAGCAGTTTCTCTCATTACAACTTTTGCCCTGGCCCATGACAGCATGCTACCTTTTAAATAATTGTACATGAAACACAGAAACAGCTTTTGCATTTAGGTAAGTGTTTTCATGTTAGTGCTGCTGAAAGCAGTTTTTTAAAATGCAGTTTCATCACATTTCACTAAAGTGGTTTATATTTTATCAAGTTCACAGCTGATTTTGATCAAATTAAAGTTGGATTGCTATATAGTCAATATGCCATACCCATCTTATGCACTGATAGTATTTTACAGCCATAAACCACCCAAAAGAGCTGCCTATAAACTTTAGATTTATTCCCATGACTGTTGTCTCAACAGGCAGTCAAATATTGTCTCCTCCTCACTGTGGACAACCCCATGGTTGTATGCTTTCTGTTTCAATGTTTTAGGACTTTCATGACACGCAAGCGCTCTTGCAGAGAGGATCGAAGATGCAAACTGATGCACCAGTACAAAATTGTCTCTCCTACAGTGTATCCTGTAGGACTGCCAGCTGCTGCATGGTTCTTTAGTGTCACCTGGGCTGTCCATAGAGACTCTGTCCTCATTAGTGTCCTGCTTATGGGACACTATAAGAACTGGCTGCCAGTTCTCACTTGTCACCTTTTTACATCTGTTGATGCCGTGTTAGTACGGAGAGGGCTCATCAGTAGTACATGTTCCCAAAAAAGGGATCAAAGCAATCACCAGAGGTGAACTCCGGTGAGGGAATGCAACCAATTAATTCAAGGGCTAAACTTTTTTTTCAGGTAAATGTTAAACTTTTTTGGTAACTATATTCTTATTACAAAAAGTTTAAAAGTCAAATATTGGAAATGTAATGTCATATGAATTACCTTTACAAATCCTGTGTTTGCAGATGACAAGATAAAATTTTGTTTGAATTAAATATATGGACACATTTTTAAATGGACATGGTTTGGAGGTGCATACAAACATGCTCTCCTGCAGCATGAGACAGCTGGTGCCTTAGGCCTATAGTCATTTCCTGGGTACTGCAAATGTGCCGACTCAGGAAAAACACATACACACACAAAACCCCTGCAGTGGCCAAGGCCATGTATATCACTACAAGTTTCATCAGAATGAGAACAGGCAACTCAGGGGCTGTGTTATCAGCAAATTAATCTCAGTTCTGCAGTAAAAGAGAGAGACAGGGGAAGGAGAGCAGAAACAAACATAAGCAGCGAGCACTGGATCATTATGGAGACAGGTGCTGCTTCTGCACATTAAGTGGATATGATGTCACTAGATAGGAAGGTCAAAGCGAATAAGTCAAATAGGGCTTCTAGGGAAAAAAAAAAGTAAGGATTGGAATTGAAGGGGTGACAATGGGGAGAGACAGATGGGAAATGAGCTGAAGTGCATTATGAAGAGGAGGAGCAGACGTTGAAATATTGCACAAGGACACTTCTTTGCCTGCATACACTTGTGATTAACGAGAGAAAATCATGCAGAAAACAGGGGAGTGGTGACACAGATTAACAAAAGAACCCAAAAGAACGACAGAATGTGAATGTGTGGATGTAAGTGAATTTGTAGTGGTCTTTGCTGAGTACTTCTATTTTTTTTCATTTGCTGACACTCCAAAACACCTGCCCTCATTCACGTTCTGCTTTAGCCACTTGGAGGGAGGCAGTTAAATCTCTCCCTTAAAGTTATCCAGACTTCTATACTGTAGTTTGAACACATAAATAATTCCTCAGCGAGGCTTAGACAGTCGTCCAAGTGACTCATATCACTTAGTTATGCCAGAGAACAATAACTAGAGGAATGGTAATGGCACACAAAGGTCTGAAGCCACAGTCACTTGTAGAAATTCTAACAGTAGATTTTATTTAGTAACCAAAATATAAAGAAATAGAAATGCAACTTTAACCTGTTTAAAAAGAATTATTGTTGTCAAACTTTTATGCATGTAGATGGACTTCCTTAAAATCTTAAGTGTGTGATGTTTTTAAAAAAAATAGCATGTCTACCTGCTTGTGTGCTTTGTGTTTTTATCAAGAAAAGCCAAAGTATTAAGAGATAGACTTTCCAGAGTGAGCACAGCGATCTTTGTCACTTTCTAACTGCTTTATTAGAAATGTTCCACTGAGAGGTACAACTTAAAGGTCATAAAATCAAAATAAGTCAAGAATTCTCACTTGCCCTTGTCTTTTCTGAAGTCTTTATTTAAACAGGCTTCAAATGGAGAATTATTTGGTTCCAAGTTGTCAGTGTGCAGTAGCCCTCTGAGTCAGCAGTGGGCCACAATGCAAGAAGGTCAAAGCCGGCCCTGTTCATCACAATGCATCACAGTACAGCATGGCTTCTGCTTTCCATTCACATACTGAGTCCAGCACATTAAATCTGTCTGCCCCAGTGATTCAGTGGCATCTTCATAACCAACATTAGAACAACATGTGGTAATTTCCAAAATATATGAAAAACAACCAGCAACAGCAAAATGCGCTGCAGAGAAAATGTGAAGGAAAAAATGCTGTTAAAACCGACCAAGGAAACAAAAGTTCAACATAGATTACAGTAGCTCTCTTCTGGCTTTCTGTTAAGCAAAGTGATTGATCAGAATATCTACATTCAGCTGGCAGGCCCTCACCTTGTCTTCTCTTTTAGTCTGTTTACCGCTCTGATGAATTCCTCTTTTTTTGTGAGTAGCTGTCTGTCAACTTGGAATGGGCTACTGCCTTTCTGCACATAAAATGTAAATTAATAGTGTCATAGTAGCAACTTAAGTGTAAACCCATCATTTGTGACACTACGTAGCACACTGGAAAGTGAACTTCTTGTGAAAACTTGTCATATTCAAAGAAGAGGTTGACAGTGAATATAGAAACTTTAATAAGGACTGGAC
This sequence comes from Telmatherina bonti, assembly GCF_933228915.1. Lineage (NCBI taxonomy): Eukaryota > Metazoa > Chordata > Actinopteri > Atheriniformes > Telmatherinidae > Telmatherina > Telmatherina bonti. Next base: position 18,902,943 of record NC_136622.1, on the reverse strand, counting down.
CAGGAGGTAAGCACACATATATAATGCAAAGGTCAGTCTCATCATCTGCTCAGCGAATAAAGATATATTGTGTGCAGGCAACTCAAAATAACCCATGCCAATTTTAATTATGAACTGGCTATCCAGCAGGCTAAGATGAAGAAAGAGAAAGAAAAAAAAAAACACTTTAAAGTACTAGATAAGTTCCTCTTGAACTTAAACACAAAAATGGCTTTTTCATTTATTTAAGTCAGAAAGCTTGGCGACTAAAAAGCAATAAGTTATGAAGAGTATGCTTTTATTGACTTAGAGCCAAAAACTTGGAAAAAATGTAGAAAATACAGTGCACATTGTGGTTATTTTACATCCATTACCAGCATAAACAAGATGCCAATGTGTGGGCATCGAACAATATATATATGGGAAAATGTAGTTGAATCTATTTTTTTTTTTTTTTTTTTTTTTTACAGCAAAATTTTATAAACTGTCCATTTCAAGAATATCTGTGCTTCATTCGGTTGATGTGGGATATGGACTATATTCCACATAGCAGTTTAGAAAAAGGAACCAGGATTATTTCTGCCTATTTCTAGAACAGTTGGTCATATTTGTCTCACTGGTTTGTTTGTAGGTAAACGTAAAGCTACTAAAATGGCAGTCAGTGTACAAATCTGAAACTAAGGTCCACATATAATTTTTGTTACAGCTTGTCTGTTACACAAGCTAGAAATGAGTTTTCATTAGTCTAAGCTCACCATGAGAGGACATAGCGAGTAAACATGCTGGTTGTCTTTGCCTTAATGGATTTATAAGATAAATGTTATACAGTGTTGATTAAAAACAGTCTTTTTGTTTTGTTCTCAGAACCTTCAGGACACAAATACTCTGTATTCTATTCACTTTAATTAGATTTTTCTATATTTGTTTTACCTTTGAATCACATCACATCAGGCAGGTTTTGGATTCACACTTCTCTGCTGTTCTGTGCCAAGGTGATGTAGAGGTGTGTTCGCTATTTCTAGAATCCACCTTGGATTCAGGTTTGACATAAGGCTAACAGGTCTGGTACAACCAGTCACCGGTATAAATACATCCTGCTCGCCCTTCAATGGCCTGCTGGCAGCTAAACTAAGCTGGAGTCTGGCAGCAGGGGTGATGGTGGGGCTGGCATGTTTGGATGATCGCTTAGCAGCACATTGGTGTCTGTGGTTATGTCTCAATTAGTACTGACTTTGAAGGTTGCACAGAGTGACAACAGATGCAAATACTGTGGTTTAGAAATACCAGGAATGACTAAAGCAAGCTGATCTGGTTGGGTAGAGACATTAGTAGTAGTGAGACGAGTGTAATAAAAATGTGGAGGAGCTGGCAATTTAGACAAGACACAATCTTTTTGGAACAAAAGTCATGAACAGTACAATGCAATACCTTTTGGTATTATCTAAACTGAAAATTAAAGCTTCAAATTGACATTTTAACTTTACCCACCTTATGTTATTTTTTTTTTTTTTTTGTCCAGAGTAAAAAGAGCATAAAGGTGGAAGTGTAGAAAAGATTATAGTCAAGGGAATGACAACGTCTTCAGGGTTATAACAAATCTGCAACATTTTTGTCATATCCCTTCAGTTGTGGTTAATATCTAACTAATATTTGGAAAACCCTGTGGGGCAAAAAAGATATTTTGCAGTTATTTGAAATGGAAAAAGGATATGTCACCGCTTCAAACAGTCAGCCTTTACTTTCAGTGATGCATTGCAGTGCCACTGAGGCAGGACTAGCACTGTTATTACAGACTGCTGCCATGGGCTTGTCTAAGCAGCTTACTGGAAATGAAAATGTAGCTAATGTATGCTTCTAAGAAAAGGGAAAGGTGATATAAAGATATCCAATACTTTATTGTCAAAAAGGCATAACATCTTACCGTGGTGATGTACCAGCAGATTTAAAAAAAAACCCTTCATATCTGCTCTTGTCTGGAGGTGTGGAAGGGTCTTACATCTTTTATTCACCTCACATAAAATATTCTCAGCCTTGTGCTTCTGTAACAGTTTTCTTTTTCTTCTCTGTCTCTTTACTTTTTTTTTTTTTTTTTTTTTTTTACAAATTGCTGGGATAGTATATAGTCATGAAACAGATACAGTATAAAGTACACAAATTTGCAAAAACCTAAAAACTAAAGCTGTCTTAATTAGAGATAATTATTGCATTTGCTAATTTTTGTTATCTCACATGCAATGTGACCTTTGTTTTGTTTGCCTAACACCATTTTGCTGCCACTTGTGTTTAAACTGCCCAACACAGGGTGACCTGAGCTGTAAGGTCACATACCATATGAGCTAAAATGCTCTTAGCAGCTGAGTCACCAGTACAGCTCCCAGCCAGCTGGACCTTTCCTGAATGTCATTTTCTGCTTCCCTTCACATATTACCTGTCTGTCTTCAGTGCTGTATGGATGCGAAATGCCAAAAAAGATGTCTTCACAGAGTAAAAGAAAACAAATGAAGTCCTAATACTGAAATCTGCATTTTCCTTTTACCTCGCTGGCGGGCTTATCGGTGCTCCAGCAGGGTTGAAAATTCAAGTAACCGAGAACAAATTGGCTGTAATTTTCTGTCGAGTGTGATTCTGTCATGACAGAGGCTCTTTAGATGTTTTACAACAGGTCAGATTTCTGCCAAGACTGCATGTCCGAGACACCTCCCTGCAGTACTTTTGTTGTACAAGTGACAAGTATTGTTGCTATTTTCTATCCATTAGTTCACACTTTGTGACTTGTGGGCTGACATTTCTTGCAGAGGTGTTTCAAGGTTTTTGCAGTGCAAGCTGCCCTGTTGAGAATGATAACAGTGGCAGGAATGAGGGAAAGTGGCGATTTATGAGGACAGGGTGTCCATTAACACAGACATTATGTGTAGTGTAATGGCCATTGGTCCTGTATTGAAGACAGGCCGTGAAAAGATGGACACAACTTGTTCAACAGCTGCAGTGATATAAAGTTTGACCATCCACACCCATGCACACATACACTGCAAACACTCACACCAAGCCAATACATAGCCGATCTTTCTCTTGTGGGTAATTTTACACCAATGTGTCTCTCCCGAAACGATGACGGAGTGACATATTCTTGGCTGTGTGAGGCAGTGCTTGCGTTCCTTTCAGGCATAAATGGCTGCAGAGAGATTGGCCGCTCCAATTGATTTTCACTTAAAGGATAATGCTCTCAGCTCATTCTCTCCTGGCATCCAGAACATGAAATTATGCAGCGAAACAGGAGTAAACTGCAATTTACAAGTAAATATTTTTTCATCATTATGCAGTCAGTTACATGTATGTCACAGCCAGCTAATTTTCTGTTGTCCCTCAGCCCCTGCAGTGTGATTTGATGGTTTCTTAATGTAGTGTAAACAGCCACTGCATATCAAGTGCATTCTTTTCATTAGGAAAGCAAAAGGCGTACTAATTAGTACTTTATCTTCATAAGTGTCTGAGCTATGGTTGGGCCTTCCCTTGTTACCTTGCCCTATTAGTGTATCCCCACAGGTCTGCCACAATAATAGTGGAATTAAAATGATGTCTGTTGATGGCAAGGTTTGTTTTAAATTGTGAAAAAAAAAAAAAAAAAAAAAAAAGTCATAATGTAGCTGAGTCATCCCCCACTTCACAAACTATCCTCTGCAATTTTACCAGTGTGTAAAAAAAAAAAAAAAAAAAAACAACAAAAAAAGAACAGCTCGACATGATAGATGGTTTTGTTATATATTTAGTGAGATTCAACTTCTTCTTTTCTCCAGTTAGGGGAATAGCTGGGTCATGTGTTATCTCTGGATTTGTTCTATTGAGTCAGTACTTTCCAGGCAGTCACATTTAGTCCATTTTGTTCAACAACTTAAACTGCAGCTCTTTCTCTTAATGGCATTACAGGATTTTTGTTACTGATTAATGAAACAGCATTGTGACTATTGAGACGATAAGATTCAACAGAAATCAGAGAGTGGGTCCCAACAATATAACTCACCAGCTCCTCCAGCAAACTGCAGAATGCACCTTTGTGTGTTATCATGAAGGGAAATCACCATATACTCAATACTCATCTGTCTTCATAAAACCTTACTGCTATATTGTTCCAGCATGTTTGATGCATATTCTGCAGGTCATGCGAGCACAAAGGAGGAGATGGAGGAGCTACAGGCCTACATCTGCTGCAAAAAGCCCTTTTTAAAAAAAAAAAAACACTGTTCAAATTCTTTAATGACAGCATTATGCATGGACACAGTATGTAATGCAATTCTTTTTGTTAGCATCTTTATTGTTTTGCAGAGAGGGATTGTAATCTTCGCTGTACTGAAGAGGCAATCAAGACAGCTTTTACATCCGCTTTGAAATGCTTTGTGATCTTGCTTCATCATGCTTAAATGTGCCTTTGGTCGTTTTTCTGCTATAGCTGTTTACTTGTATTATTTAATAATAGAATACATGTACACACTGTTGATAACACTGTTTTTAAGCTGGATATATGTTTTATTCAAAGCACTGTGAAGGCCTGATGTAATGAGGCAAAATTCATTGCTTGACAATTGGTGTTTAGTTAATAGTTAAACCATTTTTTAAAGTTAAATTGCTCACTTTTCCCACTCTACATTAGTTTGCAGCGCCGTTACCGAAGCCTAATGTGACAGAAAATAATGTGAGTCCTCCATCAGAACTTTCTAATTAATAGAGTTTAAAAAAAGATGGATTAACACAGTTTAAGAGCAAATCAATGAGGATCTGATATTATAGAACTATCAAAGTTTTGTTCTACATTTAGACATATAGAGGCACATGAAGTTTGATTAATTTGTAAACGTGCTTTAACTTGAAAAACATTGTTATAGAAAAAAGAAAAAACCTCAAGATACAATGTTTCAGCTGCCAGTGACTCTTATTCCATCTTTAATTTTTTGGGGCTTTTCTATTACTGATTTTCTAACTGCATTTTAATTAGAAAGATTACATTTTATTACGTGAGTCATCACTGAAACGGTTTTATCTTGGTCCTTGCATATAGATATATAAATTTGAATTATTGTTCATGCTTGTTTAAAAGCAGCGGTCGTTCTCTTCAGCTACTGCATTTCTAGCTCTTCACTGCCTGTTCGCATCTGAGTGAAGATGCTAAAATTGAAGCAATACAAAAACAAAACAGACAACAAAGAAAAGAAAGAAAGAAAAAAAAATAACCAAATAAAGACAAAAATGAGACAAAAATAATCACAAATATTGCAGACCTGGATCTGTTTTTAATGACAGACTGGCTTCAAGCACAAAAATGTAAGATATACACAATTATTTAAATGTTAAAACATTTTTAAAAGTATGTTATGTCATGTTATGTTTTCTTTTAAATTAAAACATTTCTATATATTCAATTTATTGGAGGTGTGTGTGTGTCTTACTCCACTAAATACTGAAAATATCCTGTGTGAATCTCCTCTTTTTGTCTCTAAATTCAGCTCGTTTTGCACAGTCTAGGCTTCATTTTTATTTTATCCATCTTCTTTGTTAAAGTACAGTAAAAGATATACAAAAATTCAGACTTACAACCATGAAAAAAATGTATTAAATTGAAAATATTAGTGTGCAGCATATAAGGTATGTGTTTAAGGTATTAGCTCACTCAGACTTCAGCTTTTCAGCTGGCAGGCCTGTTCTGATTACACTACAAACAAATCAACACTGTCCAACCTGTTAGCCCACACTTTGGCTTTGCTCCCTCCTTCACTGCTGCACGTGTGTGTGTGTGTGTGTGTGTGTGTGTGTGTGTGCGCGCGTGCATATCTGTTTGAGTAATGTGGGAAAATCCTACTGACCCGCCTGCTCAGCTCCTCCTTTTCCTTACCTTAACTATCTGAGCCGAGGGGGGAGGGGCCGGGTGTACTGTATCACTGAACCCGTGGGAGTTGCCTTGAACAGGTACATTCAGAGAGAGAATGCCACAACGGGAGCGACTGGGTCTATTTCCTGGTGTCAACTGAGCCTGTTTTTGGAGGACAAAATAGAAAATGGTGGAGTTTGAGTAAAGGCCACTTGTGAAACAAGATTTTTTTTTTTTTTTTTTTTTTTTTTGCCTGTCTCTGCACTGAAAGTGTTTAGGACACACTTGACAGATCCTGGAATCCTCTGGAAAACTCCCCTCTCAGGAGGGGATGGGGTCAAACAGGGAGCGAGGAAAGCCTGGTGAGTGGAAACAAGTGCTGCAGCGGCACTTTAATGTACTAGAGTGTGAAGTGAGCATCAGTCCAGCACTTTTTAAAGATTTTACATTGTAGCCTGGACCAGCATCTTACTGGACCCAATAATCCAGAATGTGGGAAGCTGTTCATACTTTTAACCCACAGGGCATGGTGTTAACATGTTGGCAGGTGTCAGGTCTGATTGTGAGTCACATGTTGCAGCGTTGAGCCGTTGGGAGACTTTAACCTGCACTGACCTTAAACTAACTGTTATTATGTGAACACAGGGGTAGGCAGTCCACAAATAATTACCATCATTTTCCAGCTCACTATTTTAGTTAAGTGTGGGCTGTTTTTCAATACTTAAGGATGTAAGGATTTTTCCCACCTCTTCGTGACTAGGTCATACTTTTGAGAATTAGCTGTAAAGTTGTTCTCCAGACAGTATTTTTATTGTAATGTAAAGCTGGCAGTGTGATGTGTACATATCAGAAACACTGTAAGTTGCAGGTTTAAAGCCTGTATGCAGAAATTTAGCAGTTTGTTCTCACATGCAGATCCTAACTGAAAAGTGTCAGATAGGATCTGCGAAAAAAGAATGTAGAAAAAACTCTTGTTTTTTTTTTTCTTCTGTTCTGCTTCCAAATACCTTTATTTAATCTGTATATTAGGAGCTGGATTTCATCTCAGCCTTGAACTAAAGATAAACAAGACACAGAGGGAGCGGTTAAAACAGAGATTTCAACCCTCAGGTTTCTGTTGTTTATGTCTGTGATGCCATTCTATACCTGTGGCATAAAACTGATTTAACTGAGATTAAAAACTTTCAGGCCTAATCTCGAGGTGTGGTTCTCCCTCAGTCTGTGCATTTAAAAGCAAAGCCAATCACCTGGAGGTAGTGAATGTTCTATGTAGGTGTGGTTATTTATTTGCTGTTGCACTCAGTTACGCTGCTTTGTGTCTCTTATTTCTCCAACAACCACCACTGTTACCGCTTTGGTAATTTATGGTTTGTCTGTGCAAACTGGAGTAGGAAGCTATTATTGCTTGAAACTATAGCAACATCTTATCCATAATCCCAAATGTTGATTATGACAGATTCAGACAGAATAGAGAGAAACCTGTTTAGTTGGAATCATCAAAGTGTTTAATTTTACATCAAATCACGATTATTTATCTTTACAAGGCCGACCAGTCAGCCATAGACTTCTCCGATTACACTGCTCTGCTTGTGGTGGCTGACTTACTGTCAGAGTGGACATGAGCCTCTACATAATACCCTCTGTGGACATACTTGTAAAAAAGAAACTTTTTGGGACACCAGTAGAACACTTGTTACTGTCTGACCTGACACTTATGGGGATCAGGGTGTGTGGGTTTGCAACTGTTTATACTGTCTTTACATGCTGCCAAATGAGTGCATTTGTATGGCTATCCTAGCTAGCAAGATATGTCATGTCAGGCTTCTGCCATGAATTTCTATATTGTATCTCAGGCGTAGCACACACACAAAGGCAACACATAAATATAGCACACAGAGTCCATAGTTGACAAGACTGTAGACTAAAAACAAATAAATAAATAAAACAAACAAAAAAACTCCATCCACAGACAAAGCTAAAGCTAAGTAGTATGCATGTAATTATTTTGTCAGGACTGACAGGCGATGTCAGAACATTTTCCTGCCCTTCAATGTAAAAGCAAAGCATCTCAGTCAAATACAACCACAATGAACAGTATGACAATCCTTGTGACCATTCTTTACACAAACCCCTTCATCTAAACAAATATCCCTCTAACTCAAGGTCTTTGTAAGTCTACACTGAGTCAGGTATATTTGTAACAGATCATGTGTCATTATATTGTTTTATGAAGAAGTGTACTCCATTATGTTCTTGCATTTGCATTCCTTAGTGTAGTCAACAAGTAACTTTAATGTGTACACAGGGAAATGTAAATGTAAAAAACTCAAAGTCTCTTTAGCTACGTTTGCACCAGCTTAACTAGGTTAAATCTGTTGTTGTTACACATAAGAACAAGAGGCAGGAGTAAGGGAACTCATTGCACTGGAATGCATTTTTGAGATTTTTTTGTTTATGTATCCAAAGTACAAATGCAAGATGTACATTGATCAAAATATTTGTGTTTGTATGGGGCCTTAATCAAAAGACCTTCTTTACAACTTTTTTTTACAGTGCCTCACTGAGGGGCATCATGTGATTGTTTACAAGAGTAATTAAAATAAAAAAAATAAAATAAATAATAATAAAAATAATAACAGTATTATTAATAACAGTAATAATAGTATTATTATTATTAATAATATTTTAAAAATATAATAATAATAATAATAATAATAATAATAATAATAATAATAATAATCAGCATCATCATTATCAGAAATAGGGGAAAAAGGAGGGATGGAACAGGAGTTTATTTCTAGCAGTTGATGTGATTTCTGCACATGGCCAGGGGACAGATGCATGCCTGTGTGCCTGCTTGTGTTACCAGTCAGCTCTGTTTGACAGCATAATTGTGAGAGCAGCTGATTGTGGTCCTGCTTGTGTAATTGCCATCTTTCACTGACTCTGCCTCAGGTGAATGCAGCGAAAGGATCATGCAGGCACTGGCGAGTTTCTCTACATTGTTGCACACACAAGTAACAATTTCTGGCAAGTTCCTGACAATCAATTATCTGTCAGAATCAAGTCAGGGGTAATGCAAGTGGATTTATGATAATCATGAGCTGTGCCACTTTCTTAGCACATAAACTTAGTTTATTCTACATTGAGGTTGGATTGATTGCTGCCTTGATAATCCGTCTCTCGATGACTGTTCACATACACCCCAAAGCAAAAGCAAAGATTAATTTGATTGCTTCCAATTTTACTGGTTGCAAGTCAAAGTCATCCCTCTGTTGGTGGATGTTGTCAGACATGTCCATTCCTCCACTGCTCGTCAAATTTACACAGATAGCAATACTGGCTCTTAGCACTGAAAAAAGTGACTCACAGTGACACATCTTTTAACTCTTGTAGTTTTATTTACTGAAACTGTCAGCAGATGCTCTGCTCATTTTTTTTTTTTATAAACTAATGTAACTCCACAACCATTAGCTACACATTCCAGCTTCTGAATCTGATTGAAAATCTTCAGAGTCCAGATTGTTTTGATGCCTCTGTGTTCCAGTTTGTCTGCCAAATCATCACTGTCATCTTGGCAGGGGTTGTAAAAAAAAAAGACAGTTTTTATTTTTGGGTAGGAGTATGTTTACTGATGTGTGTGTAGTTGATTTGAACGATTGCAAGGTGTTATCACAGTGACAAGTATGCTGACTGTTTGTGTGTGTGTGCGCGCGCGCATGTGTTTGTACATGCGAGTGCGCAATGAAATATCCATGTTTGCACAATGTCTGCCTTCTCAGTTGGCCCTGATAGTTAATAATAACACCATTACCTCTGACACCAAAGGTCACTTCTAAACTATTTGCTCTCAGTACTCTCATGCATACACACGCTGCTTTACACAATATGGCACACATGCAAACACCACTTAGCCACGTGTCTAATCTAATCTGTCCAGCCATCTAACAGGAACAATACAATTCATGTGAATGCAGATACATCTTAACAGAACACTTGAATAGAATTTACTTTATTCCGTCACATAAGACAGGGTTGGATTGTTACTCACAGTTCTGTGTAAACATGTTGAGTCATCCCTTATTTTCTTATGTTTTGTTTGCGGCAATTCAGATTTTCTTGCAATCTTTCAAAGTGGTCTCTGGAAGTTGTTATTGAGGTCTTCTGTCATCTTCTCTTGAGTTTTTCTTTGAACAATCTTTACCTTTTTTCCCGCTTTCAGTTTAGACCAGGGGTAGGCAACTCTGGTCCTCGAGTGCCACAGTCCTGGAAATGTTAGTAGTTTCCCTGCTGCAACACACCTGATTCAAATGATTGTGCAGAATTTGATGTCAAGTTCTGCACAAGTCTGCTAATTAGGTCTGATGTTTGCTCGATGTGTTGCCGGAGAGAAACTCCTAACATTTGAGGACCGGAGTTGCCTACCCCTGGTTTAGACATTGTACTTGGCTATTTTTAAAGAACTGCATTTTTATTTGTTTGTTTTAATTAATTAATTTGCATCCTTACAACACTGAATATGAACAATCTAGAAGCAAACCACCAAATTCCATCTTTTAACATAATTTTGGCAAACCACCAAGTCATTAACACACAAACTCAGACAGCAACGTAAACATAATCAGTTATCCCAGAAAAAAAAAAGCAAATATGGCAAATTTCTTTGATTACAATCCCCTCCTCTTGAATTCTCTCACATAATTTATTTCCCACCTGAATGCCTACTAATATAAAATACTGCATGATGATAAATACCATGAAAATAGAAGGGGGAAACTGGAGGAGGATAGTCGGTAGGCTGTATTTTCATGGCTGGGAAAGGATTTTGACTAATTTGCGGTTTTATGCTCTCAGTATTTTAATGGCTCCATCTCTTACTCATTTTACATCTCATTTCCAAAATGACTACAATCATGTGTAAAATCTAAATTATAATGAAAGCAATTATTTGTAACTCATTTTAATTGTATGTCTAATTTGAATTAGTATATGCACCAGAGATAACTAAATATTTTCTCTCTTAAAAGAGGAACAAAAACACATAATGCTATAGTTATACAGTATTTCAAAATCAGTTGGGAAACAATAGAGATCGATCAAAAAACAGGGTAGAATATATATGATTTTTAGATTTCAGGTAGGATTGTTTTAAAGTTTTCGTCTGTAGCTCAAATGAATTAATGGGCTCAGAAATATTTCTGGAAATTATTGTCAGCTCAGTCTGTCGTTGCAGTCGCACATTCACATCAAAAGTCTACCGTGTGTACTTGCAAAGAAGTAAAACAAGATCCATAATATTTGCTGCTTTCTTTGGAAGCAAATGAAATTAGGATGGAATGAGATTGCAAGAAAAACTAGTTTGATAAATCAAAAATGTGAATTGTTTCAGAAGTCATAAATTCCCCATCTGATGGAATAAAGGGAATGGATGGCATATCTGCTGTTCACATGTGTCAAGGCACCGCAAATGCAAAATCATGTAGACCATACAGGCATTGGACCAACACATTGTGCCATTAATAAAACAATTTTGCACATTATATCACATGGTAATTTTGGTAATTTGTAGCATGTCATATTAAACATATGACAAAGGAGTCGCTGAGCTCTTGAGCGAAAAATAAATCCTGAAATCTAGGAATTATGTCAGGAAGAAAATACGCTTTCAAACTCATCAATTAAAGTTACTTCAGTTTTCAAACAGTTGTGTTGTTAAATGTAGAAGTGATTTTACTTTTTCCCTCCCTTTTTCTCTTTTACTGCAAAAGCAGTTACTGTTAGCATTATGTCTTCTTCCTGTATAAAAAGTTGAATAAATAATTAAATTATCTGAATTTCCAACTGCATCCCAACATTTTCAGACAGACTTGTATTTACTCCATATCTTATCTTCCATCCATTGTTCTATCCCTTATGACCTTAGTCACATCTCCTCCAGTTTCATGGAAACTGTTACTCTCCAGACCGAAGAAATTCACAAAGCTGCCCTGTATATCAGTCCATCTGCAGTCTCAGAAGGACAGTAATCTCACTGTTTGCAGTTTTTACTCCAGAGATGGCACACAGCCTTTTAAAGCAAACACATTGTTCTGATGGATTAATGTCAATCCAGTGCAAGTACAGACCATGAAAATCAAAGGACTTCTTATGCAACTCTGGAATGAAGATTTAAATCTCCCATGCACGATTCACCAAAGTAAATTAGAATTTTTCTGAAGGAAAAAATGTAAATCTTAATTAGTTTAATGTAACGTTTTCCCTGTATCTAGTTGCATGTTCTATGTCTTCATTAAAACACATATGTGACTTCTCTCCCGAGCAGCTGATGCTATCCAGAGGGAGGATTTTAACTAGCAAACACAGGTTGTGAAGAAATGTAACTGAGATTACTGCCCATCTTTCTCTCCAATCACTCACTGTTGATCTCAGTTCTTAGCCCCGCACTCTTGCAAGTTCAGCCCCCATTACTCCAAGGATCTGAAGCATGAAATAGGCTTGCCAGCATGTGGATGTCAGATTCCATGATGGTAAAGCACAGACCACTTGATCAGCACTAGCTGGCTGGAGGAGAAGGAATCGTGCAAGGGGTGATACTGTCATGTTAATATATTTGATGAGAATTAAATGTGATGAAATCTTTTGGATTCAGGTTGTCCTTTGTTCAGGCTTCTTGGGACCAAACATTGAATTAGGCATGTTGAATTGTGATGAAATATTTTACACACAAAGTATGAACTAACCTCAATAACATGTTCCTTTATGAGGACTAGAAAAGTGCTTGGAGAGTGCAGACCTCCACCAAGCATCATATTTCCACCCACATTGCAAGTTTCACTCCATGTTGTAGTATACATTAATGTTATATGGATACACTGTTAGATTCATTGATGATGAATCCACAGCATCTTGACTATTGACAGTTTACAGTTATCCCAATGACTATTGGATAACTGTAAATTAATCACAGGTAATGACGGCGTCAACACATATAAAATTGGAGTGTTCTTTATCTATTGGCTGTGTTTGTACTGAAAGATGGGGGAAACAGCAAATAGCAATTTTCTTTAGAAATATGTTAAAAAAAAAAAAGAAAGCGTAATGCCTCCAATTTGTAATTTGCTATAAACCTTGTTTTTGCTTTGTTTATTACTAAGCTGAGAAATTGTAAATTATAAACGATGTCTTTGAAGTTTTACTATTACTTTTATTTGTATATATTCCAATGATGGATAGCATGGCTTAAGTTCATTTAGTTTACTAAGCTAGGGATTAAATAGATACAAAAAATGTAAATCTGATAAACTCAAGAGTATGCAAGGCAAGGCAAGTTTATTTGTCTAGCACTTTTTATGTTCAAGACAATTCAAAGTGCGATAAATCAAACACTAAAAGCATTACAGCTGGGTGCAGGGAGCTTTAAATACAAACTTTAGAAATAAATGAACACAATAAAAGTTTGAATAAAGTACATAAAACGCATGAAATAAAAGTTACAGGAATAAAAATTTGTTTTGATAAAAGAATTCAGCGAGAAATCTAAACCTTGATTAGCTAAGCCTGACTTTTACATTACAGTGGTCTGCTGGTTTGTCTTGGGTCTTCGCATTCAGTTGGATGTTGCTTGTGTACGACGCACCTCCAGTTGGCCTTGCTATATTGCAAAACTGCACAGATATACTGAATAAATGCTCTGCAAACATGCTTTTTTTTCACTGTGTGAAAGATGTAAAAACAAACAAACAAAAGAAGCTCCAAGGGAAGAGTTTGTAGATAATAATCAGGAAACGACTGCCAGTTTAGAGAAGCGTCAGAGTCTAACATCATTTTCTCTACAGTTTGAGCAGGAACACTTTTTTCTATGCACGGGGACACAAATCAGTTCAGGAATAAAAGGTCAGATAAGAGGTGATGTTTTTTTTTTTTTTTAAATTCATGTAAGGAGCAAACATTAATCATTATACAACTGAGCATTTACTGATATATAAGATTGTAACAAAAGAAACACTTAGGAACTTTTAAGATGAAATCCAACCCATTTGATGTGTTTCTAGGAATATAACCATGAGAAGGAACTGGAAGCATTTTAAAGTGGGCACTTTAGCCCCAAGGGGTCTCCAGTTGGTGTTTTTAGTTCGAGTGCTGCTGACTAGTATGGATTTTATAGGAGTCTAGCTACTAAAGTTCTCGCTCAATTGTTTTTTGGACGGTCTCAGAGACTGAGCAGAAATAGGATTCCATGTGCAGATGAATTGGCAGTTCTCAGTAATAATTGTTGTAGTGAATTTTAATGGTATCTTACTTATTATTAAGGGACATTTGTGAATAGAAATAAGTTGACATGAACTGCTGTGAGTTTTGTCTCACTTTTGAAGGTTGCAAGGAGGTTTTTTATCATTGTGTGGGTATAAAATAATGAGCATCATTTAGTCAAAAGAATATATAAAAAAAAGCCTCCTGAAAAATGTTCACCTCATTATCATAAAACTCTGACATTATTACCTTATTTATTCACAGCCCATTCAAATGTTTGTTGTGAAGGATTATGCCAGGCTTGACCTCATGGTATCCTTGAATATATTTTATTTTCTAGATAATCTCTTTAAAGGCATTAGTCAAGCTGAGCCTTGGCTCATGTTGAAGAGTCCAAAACAAATAGGATGTGAGCTGTTGCCTCTTGTCATGGAAGCACTTACTGCTCACATTCTTGACCCCAACTGCACTTACATCCCCTTTCTTATTTAGCACATTCCAGAATTGGGTTGTTCCTTTGTCCTGCACGAATGTGGTAAAATATGCTCAGCATTCAGACAGCATACTCTACTGTCCACATGCCCATTCAACCGAGTAAGAAAAATGATTGTAGAGGATAGTTATTTGTATGAAAGGATTCAGCTCTGTATTTTTACTTGATTGACATTAAATACAGTTTTTTTTCGCTATAAGGCATCACCTTCAAGTAACACAAATATACAGTAAAAGCAGTGCACTTATATTAGTATTTAATTATATAAGTATGCATTGATGTGTGAACAGTCTGCACATATAATGTGCAGCTATTTTATATTATACATGCTGGACCGAAGCGTCCTTTCACAGCCGCAGCATTGATATTTCCATCATCTGCTCTGTACTGTGAGCCTTGTGTGACTTCATTCGAAATCTGGTTGAATGAGAATCAGAACAAGAAGACCGTTAATTGATTTTTGTCTCCAGTATTGGGGAAAAATTGAACTCCATCCTGTCTCTTCCTCCAACTTCCTCCCCTCTTAAAAAGGGGAAAGACCAATCTAAAAATTACCCCCCTCTAGACACTTACTGTCGTTCTCTATCAATTTTCCACCTCTACCGCCGTTTCAACCAAGTCCAATTTCAGCTGCCTCTTGGCCACTGGACTCACTGACAGATTGCTGGACCTTTTGTAAGTTGGGTTTCTGACTCCTGCTGTTTTTGTAAAAGTGGGAGAGGAGGAACTGCAACATAGAAGAACAATGTAAGAAATAAACAATCCTGGGAGACAAGGTACACTGCAAAACTCAGCCTAAAAAAACAAGAAAAAATATAAAAAAATGAGATAAATGTTGTTTAAAATAAGATAAATTATCTGCCAACAGAACAAGAAAATTTGGCTTGTCAAAACTTCCCAAAATGAGTAAATATACTCTTAAAACAAGAGGAATTCTCTGGCATAAAAACTAATAATTTTCTGGCATAAAAACTATCTTACCTTTAAAAAAAAAAAAAAAAAAAAAAAAAAAAAAAAAAGCATATGTGTACTCAATTTAAGATTTTTAATCTTAAACTTAGATTTCAGTTTTTGCTGTGTAATAAAAGACCTATATTGGTGGATATATCATCAATCAAAGCCTCATAGAAATGGCATGTTTCTAACATGTTTTTGTTCACCATTCCAAAAATGTTGGTACAAAAACTATGTAAATAAAGAAGAAAGAAATCTGCATAACATGTTCTAATGTGTAATCTCTTCTTTGCAACATTAAATCCACTTCAGAATGAGATGATGATGAATTATGTATGCTCAGAGAAGTGCTGATGTTTGAGAATAATTTTATGAGTGGTTCCCACCATACCGAAATTGTCACACAAAGACTGTAGAATTATTATGGAAGACAGTTTCAGCCATTTTGCTTAAATCATACAAATAGGAAATGACACTGATCAGATTCATAATCCACTGGTGCAAATTGCTTGTCAGCTGATGCATGGCTGCTATTATGCAAATTCACACATTTAAGTAGTCATTTAGATCAGTGGCTGAGGAGGGACATTTTATTTACTGTTCCAATGAATCATAATAACTTGAGGCGAGCCCGTTTATGAAACTAAATCAGGATGGAGGTAGAGATGGAGGAGGATTATTGAATGTACATATTTCATAGATCATTTCATAGACAATTCTCATTAGCCTCAGTGTAAACCATGTGACACTTAATAGATCCTGAGGGGACACATGAAATGAACTTTATTAAATGAGATTTAATGAAATCTTAACAGTTTTCAGATCATTCTACAAGGATCTTCAACAACTTAACACTCATGATCGCAACGCATCTTTGTGGGGCTACAGTCGATAAATTACTTTCTAATCTAACCTACCATTTGTGACATTTTACTTTTTTTTTTGTTCTTATCAGCTACATTTAGGATACATTTTAAATTTTTCATGCAAAATCATTACATCAGGGTCATTTGTTTACACAAAAAGGCTTCAGTTTAGTAAATGATGGACACTGGAACTGCCTGACAAATTACTGGACCTTTTGTGACTTGGGTTTCTGACTCCTGCAGGTTTAGTAAAAATGGAAATTGTCACGGAGCATATTTTATCTTTTAGTCCATTCTCAAGTGAGCACATTAGGGGTCATGACAACAAAGATTAATAAGTATCAGATACATCAAATTATTACTGAATATCACAATGTTTTTTAATCCAGCTCCTCAGGGACCACTGCCCTGCTTGTTTTAGATTTTACCAACTCCAGCACACCTGATGCAGATTCATTGCAAAACAGCTGATGAGCTGTTCTTCTGAGTCGGGTGTATTTAGGGTGACCTCCTCTAAAACAGGCAGGGCAGTGGTCCTTGGGGACCAGAAGACTGGTTTAACACTAAGATTTTCCAGACTTTGTGATTAGGTAAAAAAAAAAAACAGGTCAACATTTGATATATTTTAAGCCTTATCCCAGCGACCAGTAATGACATATTCAGCATGAATTAATTCCTTGTCATCCTTTTAGGGTTATGACGATATCACTGTTATTGATCTATATGAAAAACTGAATGAATCAGACCTCAGAAAATCATTAATGTTACTAACTGATCCACCATAATTTTACAGAAGGTCACATTTAGGCAAATGAAACCGGAGGAAAATACGTCAAGGACATGATGAATGATTGTGACGGCCCCACCACTATTTTGACTTCTGCTTGAGTTGTTGCAGTTGCCATCCTCTTCAGTGGCATGAGCCACACCTGGACCCGGTGTGCTCTGCCACTCTTTAATAGCTGCTCCAAGCTTGAGCTCAACATGTCTCCCAGGTTTAGGCTGGGAAATCACCCTGGGTTTGTGCAGCCGTGGCACCTTATGGTTTGCTTTGATTCATTTTGTTTGGTCCGGTTTGGTTTGTTTTGGTTATTTTACTTATGTTTCTTTAATAAAGTTTTTTTTTTTGTATTAGCGACTTTTGTGCTGGCTTCCCTTTTTGGTTGCAGCCTTTGAGCCGGCTGTAACAAGTGGGGATTTTGTTTAGACCCAGCAGAAGGTTGTGCTGTTTTGGTCACTGGGACGCAGTGTTGTTTGTGGTGACTTTTTTTTTTGTTCCTGGCCTATTTTTGTGAACTTGTGGGGTAATTGTTGCTCTTCCAGTGCACAACTTGAGTAAATTGCTGTGGTTCTGTTCCTGTTGCAGCGTTTGCGTCTGGAGTTTATTATGAGCGCTTTCGCCACCATTTGACGCTGCTTTAGCGGCTTTTGCTCGTTCACTCTATTCTTTATTCTGTATTCTTTGTCCTGATTCTTGCACAGATGCTAAAATGAGTTACTGGTAGTTGTGTCGGAGTCCGTTGTCAGGACTGTGAGCTTGACGGTTGTCGACTGCATTTATCACAACAACCATTCAAAGATTTCTCACTTGAATTTGTATTTATTTCTGCACCTGATTACATTATAAATCCTCTAGTTTTAGAGACCCTTCCCTCTTCACACACACACGCACACACACTGATCTCTAGGAGGTAATGTCAAACTGTTACTTCTGTAATGTTTTTGCAATATCTTGTATTCTCCAAATAAAATACATCACATGTTTACAAGATAAACTTGCACTCTTTTGTAGAACATGTGAACTCCATCAGAAACTCAGCTGATTTACTGCTGAAGTAGAAACATAAAGTGGAGATTGTTGAGGTCATTTGTGCACCTGTTTAAGGTATACCTGGAACTGAGCTAAAATAAAATAATATCCTGTTTAATCTACTCTGAGGATTAAACTTGTCCCATTTTTCAATCCAATCTGTTACGGTGAAAGTTAATCTTTCCATTCCCAACACTTGTTCAGCTGTTAATATATGATTGTAATTTTGGTGGGATGAGGATTTCGTTGTTCCCGTATCCATTTTTTCTATGTCTGATTAGTAAATACATAAATTGTTATTTTTCCCCTCCAATGACTTGCTTGAACTGGTGGCCTGTCCCACCTGCCTCTTGCCTGCTAATTGCTGGAACGGGCTCCAGCTTCCCATGATACCGAAATGGAAAAAGCAAGATACAAGATGATGGATGAAGGCTTTGAGTTAATGGCTGAATTTCTGTCCTATGTTGAGATGAGCTGACTTCCTTTCTGAATAAAAACTAGTCAATCACTGCTAAATCCTAAAAGAGCTAAACATCGAAAGCGGAATAATACAATACATAAAAAGGCAACTAAAATAATTTATTAATCTGAAGCAAGACAGCCTTTTTTGAAATATCATACTTCAGCATTTTGCAGGGTTACTTGTCAAAGCCACTGGGAGATTTACTTTTGTCTGACCTTTTACTCACTCACAATTTTTTTCCACTTTGTTTCCTTTATCAATGTCATTTAGTTTAGTATGACAAAAACACTCCCTTATTCTAGTTAAGTCAATCATTATAGCTTAAAATCGAAGATGTTGGTTTATTCTTCTACTACTTAAAATTCTTGCCTGTTTGTAATATTTGTTGGCATTAGAAACTGAGATTTTTAATAACATAGTTTATCTTATTTTGTTGATTTGGTTAATTCATACATTGTATACACAGACATATTACACACATCACACTGCTCATGTCAGATTAATGTTGCTTTTGTATAGCGGGGAACTCTTTAATGTCTCATGTCTTGTCAGGTTGTTTTGGTATGTTTAAGTTTTGTCAATATATAATTCTGGTTTATCTTGACTTGAGTGCTGTGTTTGTAGATGCAAAAGTCATTTCAGAATAATAACACTGACAGAAAGGTGCCAAGTAGGTGAAGAAAGACAAGAAAATTGATAAGTTTGAAATAAATCAGGAAAGGTTATGTGGATGACAACAAAAATGTCAGTTATATGGGTAAATAATCATCATGTCCTTCATACTTGACACTAAGTTGCATCGTCATTTAAATATGTTTTTCATTACAGTGTGTTGAGTCCCATTACAATAAGATTTTGAGGTTAACACACTTTCAGCCCCAACCTCTTCTACCTCATGGTGTGAGACACAAGTCCCTCTTGTGAACAAACAACTTGAAATACTGAGGAGTAACAAGCCCAGAGCAGAGTAAACAGAAACTTGGAAAGCTGTCATATCTGACTTTTGCAACCGCGTTTCTAGCCAGCCAGCTGTAGTATTTCACTGATTCTGACTGAACAGATGACACATGGACGAGCTTGGAGCATCACCTGTCAAGAAATACAGATAAATTATTTGAGCCTCCTTAAAAAAAAAATGTCACCAAACCAAAAAAGCTCAACTTTTAAACATTGCCGGATGTTTAACTGGATGAGCTAGCCAGACAGCAATACTTCAAATGTCATACTTTGCATTTTCATTGAAGAGCTTCAAAAGGCATGAGTAACTACAAACAGGGTCGATGGGGAAAACTAAGTTAGCCAAGAACACTGAGTAAATGTTTGAAAGGATGAGAATCTACCCAACAGGACAATACGTTTTGGGGCATGATTTGGTTTACTATTAAAAATGATGAATGACTTGCATCAGTTTTCTGGTCTCTTTGGTTTGTCCAAAATGTTCAGGTGATGTTTGTCGGGCTTATGCTTCTAAATTGTGACAGAGTGTGAACAAGACATTCCAGATTTCTGACTCTTGGCATTCAAGAGCTTTTAAAGGCTTAACAGTGGCAGAGTATTGGTCTCTTTAAGTGACCGCTCTGCAGATATATAATTTCTTTTCTTGTCCCTTCGTGTTTGTAAGCTTCTGAAAAGTTTTCATTTTGATGTGTTGGTTGCCAGCATTCTTGGCAAACTCAGAAAAGAAGTGGTTCTGTTGTGACTGTGTGCTTTCATAATGGCACCGTAGCAGGAAAATGTTTTCAGGCAAAAGCTTTCAGAGCTCAAAACCTGCACAATGAGACATTTATCTCTGGATGTGTAGACAGGGAACAAAATGGGTAAATTTATTGGGAGTGGCGTTATATGCATAACTAGACTACATAAGAAAAAATACATATACTGTATAATCTAAAGTTTTACGTCATCTATGCATGTAGTTGCTGGCTTTCAAAAATCTCTCCTACTCATTCAGAAAGCATCAAACTTCTCCTATATGATGAGTCAATACATTTTCCCCACAAGCCATCATTACTCAGTTCATTCACCCAGATCAAAGAGCAGGTGGTCATTTTAGAAATTATACCACAATTTAATTGAAAGGTCTGAAAGATACTTCTTTTTCAAACAGCTTCCCTTTTTTGTGGAGGTTTGGATATTTCTGTCTGTAGAATAACCTTAATGAAAAATGTCAAACTGCTTCAAAAGAGCAGTAGAAGAATCAGTGACATCATAGTGGCTGTATGTATGTTTCCTTCATTTCAACAGACTGTAGCTGCATTATGCTCACAACTTAAATCCAGTACACTCAAATGGCCAAATGAATCGGTTAGATCCTCTTAAATTAAGTCTACCACATTAGATTTTAGTATATGTCCACTCTGCCAACAGGGAACAGATGGTGCTGAAGGTTAAGCTAAAAGCAAAAAGTGTGTTATCCTGATGCATCTTTTCATCCCTACAAGTACATGTTTGGGAATCACAGCAACTAGAATACATCCCTGTGTTGTCAAACTATCAGACTGCTCACAGCTGACAGAAACATCTCTGTTTTGCTCTTTGTCTTTTCTCTTTTTTTTTCTGTTTTGGTGAAGTAACTGAAGTTTTTTTTTCTAAAGAGCTGAGCAGGAATGACGCAAATAATCATGAGTACAATCTGAAAAATCTTTCTATTTCACAGTGACATTCTTTTTGGATATACTTCAACCTTGTAAGTAAAACGTTTGTGTAGAAAACCCAGTGACATTTCTTTTACTGATATTTGATCTGTAATACTGATTTCTTTAGTTTTGCGATGTAACTCACGGATCCACACTTTACTGTACTACTAGTAAAACCTCTTCAACTTTCATTACTTCTAGGTTACTAATTCATATAATGTAAAAAATTTCAACATGTCAAAGTAAAAATTAACTAAGAAAAAAAAAAAGACAGACAAGACTACTAAAAATACTAAGACTTGGTCACAATTATTATATTAATTTAAGTATTGCTAAATACTTGAAACCATGAAACCAACTTCCTGAAAGACAAAAGCAGGCAGTGACTGCAGCAAGAGCCCTGGATGCAACAGTGAGTCCTGGAGAGGAGATAGCACTTATCAGGTAGCTCCCACTCTGACTGTCATTATAATGCAAAGCTACAGCGCATAGTTCTCACTAACCTAGAGGCCATACAGACGTTGAAAAATAGGTAGCACTCTTCACCCCACCCCTCCCATTTCCCACCCAACCTCCATACTCCATCCTGACAGTTTTATCTTAAGCCTTTCAGCACAGTTTCCCTGCAGAAAGCTGGAAAAGACAAAAAACACATCTGTTTTCCACACACTCTGGTAATAGTTACTGTTACTTACATGGACAGTTGATCTTCTGGTACCTGTTATTTTCACTATCCTGTCAGTGGTAAATTGAATGACTTTAACTTGTCATCCTTGCAAATGTGCATGATATATTTGTATTACTCAGAGCTGTAAAACAAAATACACACATTGGTTGATTCAAAGCTAAAAATTACAAGATGCAAAGGTAAAAACCTTGAGAATACAGATGCATTTGATCAAGATTTGGATTCACAAATTTACATGAAGGCAATAAATAGGAGATGGAAATACCTCAAATTACCGTCAGTATCCATTTTCAGCCACAAATGGATAGGTTGGAGCTCCACAAGATGGATTCTGTTTTAGTTGCGATTTCCCAAATCTCACAAAAATCCAGCAGCTTCACCAGGTAACTGAATCCCAGGCCAGAGCTTTAGGGTTTAGTTTCTCAGACCGAAAGCACTGCAAAGCACTAAATCTGTGTCTCAACTAAATACAGACTCCACAAACATATTAGCTTAAAAATAAAAACAATTTTGCAATCAAATAATGGAATAAGAGTCAAGTTTTCTAACAAACCACATCTTTGGCTGAATTCATGATTTTGTATAGTGAAATTATACAAATAAACCTATCAGAGATGGTCTATGGTCTATTTTTTTTTTTTTTTTTTTTTTTAATGCAACCAAGTTTTCTATGTCATAAATACACAGCCGGTGTTTGGAACAAAGCAGACACCTGAAAAATGATCCAAGAAAGTGTGTAGGCTCTAATTTGTGTCTTTGTTGGAGTCTTCTGACATTAATTTGACAACACGAAAACCAAAAAGTTTAGAAGCCATTGTTAAAAAAAAAACATAACAAGCACTGTGGTTGCTATTAAGCCTGAAAAATAGTAGACAAAATCTAATTAGAAAAATGTATGGTACCTATGCCTACATTGATTCGTCTAATAATTGGTCTAACTGTTAACATTCAGTCTGTTATGGCCGTGTGAGACAAGAAGGTGGAAAGGCTGATAGCAGGATCAGTACAGATCAGTAGAGATTAAAGCATGTACATTCTAATTTTATGTGCAGTGTCTATAGCAGCACTTTTACACTGTGATGCTAAATGGTAGACACGGTTAAAGGGCTGGTTCATTGGATATTAAACTCACATTCACAGTGTCCTTATACCTTATTAATCACCCCTGGTGTTGCTGCCTTTGCACAATCAATACAAGTAAACTTAATGAACAAAGAATTGTATTGACTCTATGACTATTATTGGATTTTTAAAAACCAGTGAACTGTACCCTCCTCTTCGGTTATTTCCAGAAAAGGACAGCTCTTTAGGTTACCAATAAAGGGGTTGCTGCTTGAGTTCCTCTATAAAATGTGCTTCTATTATCAGGTCCATTAAGTATACCTCTGTGTAATGACACTGCACTCACCAGCATTTTTCTCTTGACCCTTATCCTAATTACCCCTTTTACATTTCATTTTGGTTATTTAGCAGGCAGCCCTTGTGTTCAGCGACATATATTTAGTTGCAGAACATACATTAATGGGCTAAAAAGCACTGAGAGGCAGGTTCTTGCTATATAGACAGTTAATGCATCAGGAAAATCTATTTTAGCTACAGGGAGGGAAAATACATGCTGAAGTGATGAAGGTGGTGATAAATTGTGAAGCTAAAACCCAACACATCTTTTTTTTGTGCACTTTTTTTAAATGATTTTTCTTTCTCATATTTGAAGCTTTGGTACATAAAAATATAAAAATACAGTAAGTGACCATGACGGACATATTTCTATTAGAGACGTAGATGACATTGAGCTGCATTAATAAGATTCAAAGTGAGGAACCTTGGGTGCCAGATGAGCAGTACCAAAATATTTGCTGAGAATTTTCCTGACAATTACTGTGAATTGAAGAAAATTGGATTTTAATAAGAAATTTTGCAGCATTTTATAATATTCTATGGCGTTCTTCATTTTACTGACCATTTCCTTAGTAAACATCACATCCATCCCTGTATTTCCATCTGTCCTGATCTCCACATAAAATTAATTTTCCTCCTTTAGCTTAACATATCTGTCTCTGTTTTTAGTTTTTATATCTATCTCTATTTTTTTCCCATACAATAATATTGAGGCAGGGATGTGAGAGTATGGAGTGTGATTTATGCATAGTACTTTATTATATAGCTATGGAAGATGGGGTCGAGCAGTTTACCTCTCCCTACCTTCCCCCTTGCCCCGAGGATGCATGAAATTGAGCAGAATAACTCCACTCATCCTTCTGTAAATGACTTTCTATAAGCTTCTATCTAGACCAGCACATTCAGTGTACAAAACAATTAAATTTCACATAAAAAATTTCTGTCTTTAAGCTTATTGTGAGAAACTGATGTGAGACATTTTCTTATTTGTCTGATGTTAAAAGCAAGTGAAGTCTTTGCTCTGTTGCTGATGTTTGAAAGCACTTTAAATGTTTTCACCGTATCAAATCAGAGAAAAATCTATTTCTCTCTGATGCTGTTTTTTTATTTTATTTTATTCTTTGTTTCTTTGTAACAGCACTGGAGAAGAGCACTTTGAAGCACCTTTCAGTAAACATTAAATTGATGCATTTTCTCATAATTCCCGTAAACACAGAGTTTGTTCAGAAGCCAGCTTCAGAGAGAAAATGATATTACGGTGCTTTGTCTCTGCTCATCAACTGGAACACACCCGTCTCTGCACTTTGTTTTTACTGACAACAAACTATTTGGTGAAGCATTTACTCCAATCACACATGAGACCATAATCTCTCATGGTCATCTTATATTGATTTAACCTTTCAGACTGGACAAAGAAGCTATATAAGGGGTGTATGTAAGAGTGTGATTATAACTGTGTCTGTCTGCTTCATTTAAAATAAAAAAAACTTATTGTATAGCACCTTTCATGTACAAGACAATTCAAAGTGCTTTACATGAAACATTAAAAGCATTACAGATGGAGTAAAAACAGAAAAAAAGAAGCACAAAAGAACACAAATAGCAAAATCACAATAAAATAATAAATTATATTAAAATAATTAAAAGCAGAATTATTTA
Source organism: Telmatherina bonti (assembly GCF_933228915.1). NCBI lineage: Eukaryota > Metazoa > Chordata > Actinopteri > Atheriniformes > Telmatherinidae > Telmatherina > Telmatherina bonti. The sequence continues at coordinate 18,877,890 of NC_136622.1, read as the reverse complement.
AAAACGATTTCATTTGCTGTCTGTAAAACTGAAAACCACACGGACAGTTTTTGTGGAGGCCTACTAAGATCTCATCCTTCCATCTATGTTTTAGTTCTGCTGCGTGAAGAGGTGGCCCAGCTCCAGGAGGAGGTACACCTGCTTCGGCAGATGAAGGTCATGTTAAGTAAAGACCTGGAGGAGACACAAGGAGGATGCTCTGCTGACGTGCTCTCTGCCACAGAGCTCCGTGTGCAACTGGCCCAGAAGGAGAAGGATCTAGATCGAGCCAAGGAAGCTCTGCAAGGTGAGTACCAGGAAACAGAAGATTGTGTGTGCTCTTAAAACACTTTTAACATGCAAAGTAGGAACATGATGTCAAAAGATAAATGTGGTTATTATTTGGAAAGATGTTTTGGTTTTCTTTACATTGATTTCTGAACTTGTACATTCAACCTGAATACATTTTAATACTAATGAAATAATTTACTGGTGAAAGACATCTATTATTTAGCCAGAAAGAAACCACATGGTCTCGAGAGATACAAGACATGAGCGTCCCGAAGTCGACACTGTCTGATTAACAACCTCTGTCGCGTTAGATATATTTGTGTTGGTTGTAAAGTAATGTTTCACTCTTAGCGCATTTAAAGGACCTTAGTAACAGATTTGCAAATGATAAAATTTATTAAAGCTCATGCCTCAAGAAATATTCAACTGTGAAATGTGTAGGAAATGAAGGAATACAGTCAAAGGCTGCCAGTGGATCTTTGGGTACGGACTATTACTGGTACGAGGTTACTTATGCCAGTTCAGTGCATTTTGAGGTTAGCTGTGGTACATTGCCCTTCGTCAACCACTGATGCTCGATCTGATCTGGGCTGAGAGGGTTTGGTGAGCCTGCTGCTGTTTCTGAATGTCACTGCCGAGTATCTCACAATGTTTAGCGAGTTACTGTGTGTCAAATTAATATCTTCATGAATCCCAATACTGGAGGTTTATCATAAAAAGATTAATATTCTTATTCCCTTCGCCAGTAGGTAAAAAAAAAAAAAAAAAGAAGGTGGAGGTGAGTTTGTAATGTATGGGGGAAAAGATGGAAAATATGCAAAGCCGAGTGAAGTGGCAGCACTTTCTGCTTCCTGGCCAAAGCACAGTATAATCATTCAGCACCCAGCAGCTTTAGATATTCTGCTTGCCACTCCCACTCCTGCCGAGAGAGAGCCGGCTGCATTTTGCTTCATAGGACTTGAAACTGGTGCATTATTTCTTGCCACCATAATATTAACATGAGAGTCTGTAACAGTATGGATCCTGCAGCCCATTAGCTGCATTATGCTCCATTAGCATGTGTTATGCCCTGGAGAATATGAAGTGGCATTTGAGGGTGAGAGAGTACATATGGTTTGAATATTTTTTTCTTTTTTGTATTTTATCAATTCCATACTGAGAACAAATTTTACTGTTTAACTGCTGCAGCAGCACAATGTGGAGGGGAAAAAAAGCAGTTATCAGAACAATGATCTTGAATTTAAAGGCAAGCTAATGATGGGTAGAAATGATGTTGCATGACCATAGGAATTGAATTTTCAGAATGGCTCTAATTCTTCACCAATTGGCTGTCCGTGCTTTTTCTTCCACGGTATTTGGTTCTCTCTCAGTATTACAGCTGAGTGTTTGGCAAGTGGGAAAATACTCCCAAAATTGCCCCTATACAGAATGTGCAGACTGTAAAGTTATGAATAAGTTCTTCTAGGCAGAGAGAAATGCAGAGTATCAAGCAGATATGCCACCAGAATGGCAATGAATAATTTTTTTCCAAGAATTATTGTCCGTGGAACGAGGCGCAGCATCAAACTACTGTTTGGCATTACACAAAAGCAAGGCATGCTGTCAGTACATTGTTTAGCTGTGACATTTCACTTGACACTCCCAGCCTACGCTTTCTGGGAAAATGGAATGAAAACAAAATAGACTTGGGCAGAGGAGAGCACACATTAAATAAATACTTATCTCCTCCTCAGCTGGATGTTGAGATGTCTAATCAGACTGCTCACAGCCTCGTACCATCATTTGTATGACTCAGGCCTGTTAATGAAGGCCAAAGACCCACAGCCCCAGCAGGCACTGACAGTTATCAGTGGCTAATAAAAGCATGATAAAAGGGGTCTTGGGCTGGCTTAAAAGATCTGGGGATGCAAAGAGTGCAATTAAAATGGGGATATGTCAGAAAACAAGAGGAAATTGGGTGTAGATATATTAAACGTCCGTTCTTATCGAGAAGGTTCAAAGAAGCAAATTAAAATAACTGAACTTCATTGAGAAGGTTTGCTTGTTGCTATTTTTATATGTTTGCTCTTAAAGCTGTGTTATCAGAGTAATAGAAAAAAGGCTCTTGTCCATTTGGAACATTTGACCACAAAGATGAAATTGCATTTAGATGCGCCTGCAAAAAATTCCTAAATTATTCATATTCGTACTGTTATTTTTGTGCTCTATTGCTGGTTCTCAGCTCATTTGTTTATCCACACTTGTCACCCTTCATCTCCATAAACTGAGACTATGGTTTCTTGCACACTCCAGAGACTGCATCTTCAAGGCAGTTATGAAAGGGCAGTTTTATTTGCCCCTTGCTGCGTGTTTGCAGTGGCTAACTGCCAGTAAACGTTGGCCTTGTGCCCAGTAATATTTGAAGCTATTTCCAAGCAGGAAGTGGGAACACATCTGTCCTCCCATTTATTATTCACTTTCTTTTCCCATTTTTCTTTTATCATTTGACATCTCCGCTTGCAGTTTTACATGAATTCTTGTTCTATAACAACATAATGTTGCATGCTTACACATAGGGATTGGTAACAGTGACCATTATTCCATGGTAGGGATGCATAAATATATTGCCTAATATTTGCATTGAGCCTGGTTTTAAGCACTACCAACAGCAGCTGATCTGCTGACCTTAGGACTCTTGACGGTACATAGGGCAGCAGGAGCTCAGTTAAAGAAGGCGAGACCATAAAATTCTTTATGAAGTGGCCACGGTTGTAATATTGTTTCAGATGATGACAAGACAATGTTTTCAGAAAATACCATAGACTGTATATGAAGAGATGGATGTCGCCTCTGTGTCGTCACCCATAGGTTTATGAAGAGCTGAATTGAAGCTCGGTGGGTGGTTCCTACCGTCGCCATGTTGGCAGTGTCATGCGTGTTGTCTCGCCCGGAAAATACAAATATGGGCAAAGAGGTGGAGCTGAGAGGTGGGTGGTGAGCGTCATGGGGGATGATTGACATTGAGCGAACTCCGAGCAGTCTGTAGCTATGAGCTAACCGAGCTAACCCGGAGATAACGGGAGCTAACCAGCCAATGGAAGTAAGCGGGCTAAAGCTAAGTCACGTTGTTAACCAGCTAAAAACCATGGTTGTTCTACGTTCTTCTGATATGAAGCGGGAGCTCGGTACCTGTCGGTCAAAAGGACACGCCCCTAAATATGCCGAACTTCGAGATTAAATTACTTTAAACGGGCGAATTAGAAAACAATTCACTCCCCCCACAGTTGTCATGAAGGTAAACCTGACCTATAAATCGAAAATGGATTTTTGAACCAGGCTGTAAACATGTTTATTTCTGCCGTGAAGTTGGTCTTTTTAACATGGGAGTTTATGGGGATTTGCTCTGTTTTGCAGCCAGCCCCTAGTGGATGTATGGGGAACTGCAGTTTTATGCACTTCCACATAGGCTTCACTTTTAACTGCCGGAGGTTGCCGCTTGGAAAATACAGATCAATACTATTAATGATGACTCTAATTTCACAGATATTTCAAGGTGTTCAACAGTCTTTCTTATTTGATTTCTATGAAGCTTTTTAATCTACAACAAATAATATTATTTTAAAAAAATATTTGGGTTTTAAAGTGGCTTTTGATGACAAAAATAAATGTTCTTGAAAATATACTTCATAACAGTAATTTCCATACTGCCTGTTTATTGGAGAAACTATTTGAACTGTATTTTATGGCGTTGGCAAGGTACACAGCTTTTTACCAGATGTTCCAGCAAAGTGTTTTTTCCCAGAAGAAAGAAAGCAATGTTTGTCAAACTTAATCACCCTGACTGTTTTCCTGAAATTCTGCTACAATTATTTTGAAGCAGAGTAGCTTTGTTAGCTTTTTCTTTGGACAGTGAAAGCAGAGACTGAAGTGAAAACACAGCTTGAAAGAAATGCTTTGTCTCTTCTTTAGCTTTCTGCCACTTGAGATAATACCTGTTTGCCTTGGGAATGGTCCACAAAAGCCATGTTGTCACTCCTTCATGGTTTGTGGCTAAATTACATGCAAATTTTCTGGTGTGTATGAATGCAAAATGGAAAACATTCAGTCTGTTTTCTCCTTATGGTTTCCAATCTTCTCCTAACGGGGTCCTCATTCATGCCATTGCTTTGCTTTGCTTGGTGTGATTCTATCTACACTATTGTTGCATGAAAGCTTACTTTATATAATCTAGTGTAAACCTGTAATCCAGATTTTGGTTGAGGTCACTGTTTTTGGAGTCCCGAGTTATATGTCAATCAAATAAAATCAAAGGTTTTATAATGATGACATTAATTCTTTGATACATCATGTGCACTTCAGTGCACATCTATTTAAGGGGTTGTTTTGTAGTATATTCATAAGTGAGGATGGTATATTTGGAATTTTGCCACTTCCATGACTATTAGGAGAGTCACACAATACACTGCCACTCAATGAAGAATAAACAAATATAGTAAAAAAGTTTCCATAGTTATAGTTCCCATAATTCACATAGTTCAACAGTTAACCTCAGTGATTAAAATGGACAAGAAAAAAATGCTAGTCCAATTTTATAGATTATTTATGTCATATCAATATGACAGTATAATATTTAATAAATATATTTATAGAATATATAAAATAGACTAAATAAAAAGTAAATAAATATTAAAGACAAAGAAAAGCCCCCTTGTAAATGTCTGTAGAAGTAAAAAATTGTATGTAAAAAATGCGGCATTGATTTTTTAAAATAATTTATGCATCATGGGATTAAAGCTACATTTCATGCCCTGTATCCTTAAATACACAAATGATAAAGAAATGATGCAGCGTTCTGAGCCTTATAACCCTGCAAAAGCGGTATGACATGAAATTAAATTCTAGTTTGACTGATGTAATTGTCCAGTTCACAAAAGGTGTTTTAAGTTTACATAACTCATATTTAGACTGTCTCATCAAAGTTTTCTTTAATCAATTTTCAAAGTTTATTTGGCCCTTGTTCCTTATTTTTAATTAGCTGCTTTCACTCAAGCTAATTACTACTGAGGGACCCCCAAAGCAGCAGACAGCTATGTATCATCAAAGCACAGTCTGCCTGCTCTGTTTAGTGTCATTTCACGCTACACTGTGCTCAGAAAACAACTCTGTCCTTGACTATAACAAGGCTTCCTCCCTCACTAGATACTTAAACACCAATACATACACACATGCATAGACTGACACCAAAAATAAAAAAGATGGAAAGTAAAAAAAAAAAAAAAAATTCCACGCAGAGCTAATAAATTTCAGCAGGACGCTTAATCTGATAGCATTAAAGAAATTACTTTTAATTAGACCTTTAAATAAACAAAGTTGGTTTTCTTTTGCTTTTTTGTTTGTATTTTATGTCATGTGAGGTGTGTTTCCGTGTTAGCAGCAGATTTATGCTAATCAATCAAAACAAGAACGGTATCTGTTTAAAGTTGTCTTTTCAGTCACCTTTGGTAAGAATATCTTTGGATCACAGTGGCGTAGGATTTATTAACTTTAGTCTTCCACCAGCACTGAGTTACGTGAAGAAACGCTCCTACAGACAGACTCTAGTTTGTTTGGCTGGGGAACATCCTGTCTGATGCGGTGACATAGGTGCACCTCAGGGGACAGTCCTGTCACCATGCAACTTTACCCAGTACACCTCGGATTTTAAATACAACTCTGACTTGTGCCACCTGCAAAATACTCTGATGACTCTGCAGTGCTTGGGTGTATCATAGATGGAGTGTAGAATACTGTCTGCTGTGGTGTGCTGGAGGTGCAACATCAGCACCAGGGACACCAGTAGGATCAGTAAACGGATCCATAAGGCTGGTACAATGATTATCCACAAGCTGGAGACACCGAGGATAGTCAGAAACAGGAGTTCTGTGAACGAACTGGTCTCCATCATGGACAACTAAAACATCTTTTCTACAAGATACTGATGGGACAGCAGAGCTCTTTCTCAAACAGACAGCTGCAGCTCCGCTATCATGAAGAGAGATTTAGGAAACCATTTATTTACAATAACTCTGACAATAACTCCTTTATGTGTGAAAGTAGCTCATCATCCCTGCACTAATTCCATATATAACAATTGAAAATCATAATTTCATTAAATAACATTTTATTTTATTTTATGTTTCTCTTTCATATATTATGTTCATTGAGTTTTTTTTTTTTGTTGGTTGTTTTTTGTTGTTTTTTTTATCTTTAACCACAACTGATGCAATGATTAGTTACTCATTTTCTAAACAACCACATGAAACATCTGTGAAACACATGTTAGTTGTTTAAGAAGGGTCAAATCATTGGCATGCATCAGAGGCAGAAACTGCTAAAATTAGGTTAGGAATTATCCAAGACATTAACAAAAAGTTGGTCAGGTCTAGGTTCAGCAATATAATGTAGCCAAAGAATGAGGTCAGCTGACTACCTGGATATACTGAATGAACAAGTTATTCCATAAAAGAGGTTTTTTTCTTCCCTGATGGTGGTGAGATGACAATGCCAGGATTCATTGGGCTCGAATTATGAAAGAGTCGTTCAGGGAGCATGACACATCCTTTTCACACATGGATTGGCCACCATAAAGTCGAGACCACATCCCCTTTGTGAATTGTTGGGATGTGCAGGAGAAGTTTTTTGTGGCCAGAATGCAACACTGGATGGAACTAAATCTTGTGACATGGCAGAAGCTTATCTAAATAAGACCACAGCAAGTGCATGTCATGACACAAATTTCCTTGCTGTTTGTGCTAAGTTTATACATTTTGTGAATGAACTTCAAAATTGCAATTTATTTTGCTTCCTTTTTTATGTGTTTGCATGTATTTTTAACTCAATAAAATAACTGATTACCCAGACATTATATTTAAATATCCCGTTGTCTATAATCAGGTCTGATATAATGGCAGCAGACGTCAGTAAGAACTGTTTATTATATAAATGCAGATATCTGCTTCACCCAGTCTGTTAGTTTGTTTGACAAAGTGTTGCTTGGAGGCTCCTTCCTCATTATACTGCTGGCAAATTTAAATTTCAAAACCACAAACAATGGCCTCCCTCCAATGAGCCAGTGTCTTTCGTTCATTTTAAAAATAATTATGCTAAGGATGACTAAAAGCCTGTTCTTTCTCCTTATGACTGAAGTTAAATGGAGTTGTGTCAGTGTGGTCTGGCTTCATCATTAATGTTAGGAATTTCCTTTTATATTCTCTGTGGGTGTTTAATAGGCAGGTCCTGGGATTTTGGCATGTGAGCTAGGTAAAATACTTTGGTAAAGAACCTATATATCTAGTAACATCCATAAAATACCACTTTATTGATTTCATGGATCTATGATTAGTGTTGGCACAGTCTCATACAATTTCAGCTGTATTTAAATTGTGCTAAAATAGATGGAGCTCTTTATGATGAAAGCTGTTATTTCGCCAGGTATTCATCATATACTTCACCAAGATGGTAAGAAAGTCACAGTGATGTTATGGTTACAAACAAAAGATATAAGAGGTTTGTTTTAATTATCCCTAGAACACAGCTGAATCTTTGTTAAAATTAAAGTGTGACTTTTTCATATATTGTTTTAAAGTAGTAGACCGTCAAAGTTACAGAATCTTACATAAGACATGACATAAATGTAAATAATCTAACGATTTTTTTTTCTTTTTTTTAAAAGGGCTCTTATCATCTGCAAAAATTAAATGTTTTGAATTACATCCTTACTTCTCAGTATATGTAGCCTTCATTCATGGGTTAGAAAATTTTAACATACTTTGCTTCAGTTTTATTTTTTTCAATATTAAATCAGCCATCCTTTTCCAGCAGTATTTGGCTGTTTATGTCAAGAAATATATTGATAAAAGTTCTGGAGCATTTAGATTTCAATATTCCCCAGACAATCCATTTTGTTTAAATGTGGTGAATGGGAGACCAAATCTCTACAAATGCTTTTCGTTTTTCTTTGGTTTTGTTTTACTCTTTATTCTGTATCAATAAAGCCAGCTAGCTGCCTAAGCAGGGAACGTCAGCAGCCACATTCCCCAGCTCGTCCTGGGGGATCCCAAGGTGTTCCCAGGCCTGCTGAGAGATATGGGATGTGCCTGGAACACCTCATCAGGAAAGCATCCAGGATGTATCCTACCAGATGCTTGAGCCACCTCATCTGGCTTCTCTTGATGCGGAGGAGCAGCAACTTTATTCTGAGGCCCTCCCAGATCACCAGGACAGACCCATGCAAAGTCCCAGCACCCTGAAAGTCCATATGTGCCTCCAGATCTGCCTGTTGATCTCACACTCCATCCTTCCCTCACTTGTTTGTCCATCATTAGTCCTTTGATGGACTTTTGACCTGTCCAGGGTGTATCCTGCTGTTTGCCTGATGATTTCTGGGATAAGCTCCAGCTGCTTTACAACCCTTAACTGAACTAAGCAGTATAGAAAATTACTCAATATAATATCTTCACCACAAGATGACTGAAATACATATGTATATAAGACTTATTCAGTCTAATTATATCCAAACATTTATACAGTTTGAAATATCACCTCTCTCAGTCAGTCCCTGTATTTACTTTTACATTTATTCATCCAAAGTAATGAGCTGACATTTTATTAAATATGTTTACCCAGAGATGGATGAGAAGACTTAATCCAGGTTAAGAACTACTGCTTAAAATTAATTTTATACCTAAGGTGGACATTTATACCTAAGTTGTTTCTGCGTTTTCCCTCATCAAGTCCTCCAGCAGAACGCATCATAAAGGCAACCAACAAACTGGGGCTCTTTGGGCACACGGTCATTGATGCGAATGTTGAGTTACTTCACATTAGTGGGAACTTCGATCCAAAGGATTCTTTTTGTGTGCTGAGCCCAGAACCATTTATGTTAAATGTGTCAGAAAAGCATGACACACAAGTGTTTTTTGTTTTTTTTTACCTCCATGAAGGTTATGTTTTACTCGACGTTTACCTGTTTGTCTGTTTGTGTTCAAGATAACTCAAAAAGATCGCCGTTTGGATCCAGGTGTCGCGCTGAGATGCCTCATTGTGCGCTGGAGAGCGAACCAGCATCGCCGCCATATTGGATGGGTCTTTGCTTTCGAGTCTTGCTGCAGAGTCAACGTAGTTTCCCTACAAAACTGTTTTCTGTGGAAAAACGCATTTATATTACACACAAACAAAACACTTCTCTACATGATTGGTTTAGAACTAATATTCGTTGTTTTCAACACTGAGCAGTGAAAGTGTGAACTTTTGATATTTCTATTTTGAAAGAATATCTGATTTTCATCAACTAAAATAGCTTTTAGCATTTTCATTTGTTTGCCACTTGTGTACTATTTATTCATTCATTTTCTGAAACTGCCTAGTCTGATGAAGGGTTGCAGAAGCCAATCCCAGCAGGCCAACACAAACAAACACACTCACACCTACAGGCAATTGAGAGTAACCAATTAACATACACGTCTTTGGACAGTAGAGGAAGCCAGAGTACTCAGAGAGAACCCATGTATACATGGGGAGAACAGGCAAACTCTTCACACAAAGACACCATTTGAACCTCCCCCCAGCTGAGGATTGAACCAGTGACCATCTTGCTGTTGGGCCACAGTGCTAACCACTACACCACTGTGGAGCCCATGTGTACTATTTATTCATTCTTAAAATAATGATATTAAAAATATATGTGTACAATTATTATAGCTAAACCACATGTACCTCTAATGTAGCAACCAAACTCTGAGACCACATCAGAAATCTAACATGTATGTAAACTTGAAAATAATCAGATTTTTCAAGAATTTAGAAACTTTCTAAAACACAAATTGTTGTTAAATGTAAAATAAATGATCTGGTAAAAAAAATCCTTTGGGCTTAAACCAGGCAATGGGGTAAGATAGTCCTCAATATATCTGTCAGCAGGTGGAGGCAGGCATACGTCTTCATCTTTCTACTGTTAGACCTAAATCCATCTTTGTTTATTTAAAACATTTTGAAATAGACTTCAACTGATGACAAATTGTAACATGATTTGCAGCAGTGAATGAATCCTTTGACAAAGTCACAGCGAGCACTTTCCTGCATCCAGCACCAGTAGGGTTGTTGCCAAACGGTCACAGGTGCAGGATGTGAAGCAGCAACAGCGTTTTTTGGCATATCTCAAAGACAGCTTTCATTTCACTTCCTGAGGCAGGTGCTGTGAGGTTTCCTGTTTCTTGTGGTCAGTGAGGACAGCTTTTTGTCTTCATTGCCAGCCAGTGTGACTTGTTTCCGCCACTGGCCGGGGGATTCCACTTGTAAAAACGGGTGTAAGGGAGAGATATGAACATGTGACAGGAAAAGAAAAGGGGAAACAAGAGGGCAAATCTGTCCTTGGCAAGCTAGTCTTCCATTCTGCCTGCATGAGCATGTTCCCCAGACACAAATTGTGAATGTCGCACAATTAACCGGGCCGTGATATTAGTTAATTAACGACACACAGCTGGCTCAGATGGGAGGAAGGTGGAAGAAAAAAGGTGAACACACGATAACAAGCTGCAAGAGGCAAACAGAGAACCTTGTGTTGTGAAATATCAGACCTGCTCTGCTTTTAAGGAAATACATGGCAACTGAAGAAGGTGAACAGCCTGACAGGGGTACAAGAAATATTGTCATTGTTAGCTAGAGGCAAACTCTGCTTAAAACAAACGTCAGGTAAACAGGTATGAGAGGAGGCAGGGAAGATCAAGAGAAAGCAAAAAAAAGAAGCAGAGAAGAGAAACTGGAAACGTAGTCTCAGAAAATTAGCTCTTCTCTGAATAACCACTGTGAACTGTGTTCTTTATCATGATGCGTGGGTGAGGTGCCCAGAGGATTACAGTGTGTGGCAGGGAGATAGATGAAATGCAGGTCTCAGCCTCTAACAAAGCCAGCAGCAGACAGAAGATTGACTGAAGGGTTCATCTGTGATTCAGCTCTTTATCATCATTCATTGACACTATATTAGACCAGCAGAGGCAGGTGTGTTCAGTGTTTTCACTTATAGGCTTTCATCACGGAACAAGCTTAATATTCTCATTATTATGCATGAAGAAACTATGGACTTTTATAAACATCACAGAGTCTGATGACAAAATAAAAAGGAAAGGCCAAGTTAGTTTGGAAAGTTAAATAAGGAATTTCATTAATTAAAGGGACATTAGCGATGATTATGTGGAGACTTTTACCCAGTTTGGTTAGAAATCATCCCAATTTAAGATTCTAGAGCAGCTGGAACTAATCTATTCCAATCTGGGATGTACATGCACTAACATTTAAGCAGAAAGGTCCTGTCTGACATGCGCAGAAACATGCGCAGGATTTATCAAAGATGGAGAGGTTTGGAAACTAATAATCACAGTTGTAGTTTTTGCCGTACTTTCAAGCAGCAGCAGGGTGATACTCGAGCTCCTACTGCAAACGACAAGGAGTAAAAGGCGACAGAGTTTAAATAAAAAACAAAACTTTCTGTTGCTGTTCAGTGAATTTTTTTTATTTGTCAGCATCTTGCCAAGTGAGGAAACATCACATGTACTTTTGTTTCGCTTCAGAGCATCCGCTGGAAGAAAACAACCTTACAACTTTTTGGTTTAGTGTTTACATGATGCAACAATCAGTTTGGGAAGAGGAATATTCTACCCCTGTTAAACCAAATCAAATCCTTTTAGTTTGACTATTTTAATTTGTAATATATATATATATATATATATATATATATATATATATATATATATATATATATATTTATATACACATATGTTTTGCTCCATGTAAACATAGTTATTGTTTAAGAATTACCCCATCTAATGTGAAATAATGTGTTGCACTCAAATCAATAATACATTCTAGTGCCTCACATTTTTGATCACCTATTGAAATAACAATAGCCGTCTTGTGCCATGTATCAGAAAGCTTCAACAACACAGATGAAACCATGTCATCCGATGGTTCATGGAGTGCATGAGCAGAAAAATTCATGTATTTTAGCAGGATTGATTGCTACCATGCCTATGTTGATGAACAACAATCTAAAAGAAAACCAAACAAAACAAAAAAAAAGGCTAATTTAGACTTACTTGTTGGGGAGAAATCTGGTAACTTCAACATCCTTTTTAAAATCTTTCTCCTTCTTGAGCTCCTTCCACCTGCAGAGGGTTAGTCTGATGTTGATCTTTCTTTTTTTGGACGCTGCCTTTTAAGTGCCCTTTGTCATTTTCTTGGCAATGGTGAAAACAGCTCCTGCGCTGCTGCTACATATCCATGATCCTACATTTTCGTAAACAACAACTGATCAGATTTTCCAACTTGCCAGGGTAGTAGCCCAAACGTCTCCCGCTGGTCTCCTCCTCTGGTGTCTAAATCACTGTGTGCTGCTCACAGATGTAACATGTTCTTGGTGTAATTTGTCACTTACCTGTGGCTGAAGTTTAAAGAAGGCAGACTGTCATGGGGTTTTACGACTGGCTTACCCATCATACATAACCAAATCTAAAATTCTTTGCTTACGATAATGTATCAGATTATTAGCTGAAGTCATAATACACCAGTTATAGCACGTGCATAAATGCAAACATCCGTTTTGACAAGTAAACGACAGAAAATGTCACACAGTATCCATTTGAAAGTTATGGGAAATCTAAAGATCCCATGGGCTGCTTTGTTTTTACAGAATCCTTATCATATTGTACACAAATAAAAATAGCAACTAATTAAAATCCTTATAATCTTGTAAAAATAAAAGTACAAGAAAAAACTTTCTGTCTGATACTTACAGCTAAATTACTAATTTTACAAGGAAAAGTTTCTTTCATGCAATATAAATAATTAATTCCTGCAGAACTTGACAAACACTTGTTTTCTCTTCTTTTTTCTGTTTATCAATGGGAAAATGAAAGTACTCCCTCTTCTAACTTGACATTATTCGCACACAAAAAATGACATTAACAATGATTGTAGAGAAAGCTGTTGCTGCTAATGAATTGGAATGACTATTAAAGCTATTTCCATATAATTTGGAGTAAGAAAGAATGTTTTTGAACAGAGAATGTTTATGATAGTTGGCCATAATTCCTGTCACCACATTTGGAAAATACAAAACGCAGCATTACAAGCACAGAGGTGGAAGGATGATCATAGCTAAAATAAGCAAGACACCCTGCAGTCGTTGAAACAAAGATGAGCATGAGTTGAACATTTTCATATTGGTATATATTTTTAATGATATCTTGGTACATAAAACTTTCGTAATTAAAGAAGGAGTACTCTATCAATTGCTATTGCTTCACTATATATGAGAATATTATAGCTAGGAAGTTTATGGTAGTATCTTCTAAGTTTTTCTTCTCTTTGTCTGCAGCCATGAAATCTGACCGCAAGCGTCTCAAGGCAGAGAAAGCTGACCTGGTGAACCAGATGCAGCAGCTTTATGCCACACTGGAGAGCCGAGAGGAGCAGCTCCGTGACTTCATACGCAACTACGAGCAGCACAGAAAAGTATGGCTCTCATGTGCTCGCACATGCAAACAAACAGACGTAAAGAGCTTGCTTTGTGGTAGCTGTGCTGGTTGAATGCACATTGCACAAAAATACCTCTTAGGCAAATATTGTCCATGTCAGAAACATCAGTGAGGATTGGACAATAAAATCAGTGAATCCTTATGCTGTGGATGCGAATACTTTTTGGATGTGTGCAGTGTACATGTATTAATCTACTCAAGAGTACAGATGAATGGTTACGCTTCATGTGCATGTGATTTTAGTGACTGGGGATGTTTCCTGTTGTCAAAAAGATAAGGTGCTCAGTCATGCACAGTTCTGCTGTATAATAGCTTGGTAAGTTCAGACAGCAAATGCATATGTAGTATTGTGTGTGGCATATGAACAGCTGTGAATGAGTTTAGGTACTTTACAAGTAGAGGCATTGTTATATTCCTCAGTGGAAAAACAAAGCAAAGCCTCAGAAATGCTCACAAGACAGCACAGCAGCTGTCCCTGCATTCCATGTTGGGTGTCATTTTATTTTATTTGTGGTGGATATGTGAACCAATTCATCAGGATTTTTTGTGTCTGCTAGGAGAGCGAGGATGCAGTGAAGGCTCTGGCCAAGGAAAAAGACCTCCTGGAGAGAGAGAAGTGGGACCTGCGACGGCAGACCAAGGAAGCCACTGAGCACACGGGGATGTTACGCTCACAACTGGACCTCAAAGAGAACCGCATCAAGGAGCTGGAAGCTGAACTGGCCATGGTGAGACAGATGAGCACACAGGGGCTAACCTAGCTCAATTTAAAGTAGAATGACTTTTTTTTATTTATTGTATCCTAATTTAAAACAGTTGCTGATTACTAATACTATTTCCAAAACTTTAAAATTTTGTGAAATGGTTTCTTAGATGTTTTAGGAGATATTTATATATTCTTATGAAATATTTCTTGTTCATTGAAATCACAGAAAGCATTCATTTGTGCTTTATTCTTAAGCCTGTTACATACTCCACGAAACGCAAGAACTGAGTTCTTGTTCTCGAGGCTGCAAGAACAAGAAAAAACGTCTTTTTTGGCAGGTCCATACATACTCCAGGAGAAGCATGTCTGCAGCTGGGAGGGGTCACTGCGGTGGGGGGGATGTCTGCTTTTATGTGCGAACCTGGTTGTTACCTCCGCCGAAGAGGTTGTTTTCCCCGGCGTCTTTTTGCTCAAGATAACTTAAAAGGTTACGGATGGATTTTTATAATTATTTCAATTCAATTCAATTCAATTCAACTTTATTTATATAGCGTCAAATCACGGCAATGCCATCTCAAGACGCTTTACAGACAGAGGGGAAAACATAATGAAGGCCAATTCATAATAGCCTATATAAGGAAACCAACAGATTGAGTTGAGTCCAACTCAATCTCCCATCCTGAGCAAGCACACTGGCAACAGTGGGAAGGAAAAAACTCCCTTTTAACAGGAAGGAAACCTCCGGCAGAACCAGGCTCAGGACAGGCAGCCATCTGCCTCTGCTGTGTGGGGGGAAGAGGACAGAAAGACAACAGACAACAGGAACTGCTCCTCCCGGCCAGGGAGACCTGCTGAGACAGGAGACATACATGTTAATGATGCAACACTGTTATGGGGGGGGGGGGGGGGGGGGGGGGGGGGATAAAAGAGAGAGATAAAGAGAAAAAGAAAGAAGCTCAGTGTATCAGGAAATGTCCCTCAGCAGTCTAAACCTATATCAGCATAACTAAGGGATGCTAACCATCCCTAGCTATAGGACTTCAAAAAGATAAGTCTTCAGCCTAGTCTTAAAGGTGGGGAGGGTGTCTGCTTCCCTAACACTAACTGGGACCTTATTCCATAAGAGAGGGGCCTGATAACCAAAGGCTCTGCCTCCTGCTCGGCTCTTTGAGACTCTAGGAACCACAAGTAAGCCTGCAGTCTGCGAACGAAGTACTCTGCTTGGTATATGAGGAACAATGAGGTCTTTGATATATAGTGGTGCCTGGTTGTGGAGGGCTTTATATGTAAGGAGAAGGATTTTAAATTCTATTCTAGATTCAACAGGCAGCCAATGAAGAGAGGCTAAAACTGGAGAAATATGATCTCTCATGCTGGTTCTGGTCAGGACTCTGGCTGCAGAATTCTGGATCAGCTGAAGGCTTTTCAGGGCATATTTAGGACAGCCCGATTTCAAGAGTTGTTGCAAATGTAAAAATGAAAAACTGATTAAATTTTGGTGGTGATCCGGATCACCGTTTGGATCCAGGAATTTTTTAAAAGGGTTCTTTAACATTGTGCTTGGCGGAGGTTTCCGCTCTCCGCTCTGTTTTTCTAGTTTCATATTTAATGAGCAACTTTGTCCGCGGCAGGGCGGGTCGTGCACGCGGCTGGGTCCGAGTGTTTTGTAAAATCAGCTGTTTTATCAAAACAATCTTTTTTGCCGGCAACAGAAAACACATGGAAGCAGCAACTCCGCTTCATGTTTTCTCCGTGTTAACGACGCCCACCTCCAATGTCCGACCAATCACACGATACTTCTCGCAGCCCCGCAAGAAAAAAGTTCTGCCAGCCCGGTGTGTCAAGAAGTGTCCTCATACACATCCACGAGAACAACATGATGTCATTTTCTTCTTGGAGCCTCGAGAACAAGAAAGAAGTTCTAGCTTCTCGTGGAGTATGTAACAGGTTTTAGACTGTCAGTAATATTTAGGTCAAGAACTGAGCTCATTGACAAAACCCTCACCCTGCTCCTTAAACTGTTTGGGAAGGTGGTTCCTATTTAACTGCCTCCATCCTGCTTTCCCTTTCCGTTGAATATATTAACACATATGTGCTTCAAAAGTAAAGAATTAAACAATAAAAAGTGTGTTTGCAGTGAGTGCAGCAAATTGAAAAATTCCGACTCACAACCTCAGACAAATTGTCTGGGAGACATAAGCTGCTGAATTTAAAGTATTTTCTTCATTAAAAAGTCAACAGTTTAACAACATGTTCTTGCCTCTGAAATCAGTGAACTGAAGTGGTGCTTTTATCTCCACCCTTAAATTGCTAACCTTTCAGAGGATTTCTTTGGACTCGCCATTTCTGCTGCTTCATCAAATCTGTTTGCTATTTGTGTGTGTGGCACATGTGCCCAGGCTTGTGTGTTAAAACACTGGCTCCGGTTGGCTACCATGTAACATGACTCTGCCTAAGCCTACCATAATCACTAATTTCATTAACATACCCAGTCTCCACACCAGCAGTTTGTGTTTGGAGCCAGGAGGCCGTTTGGATTACGCAGTTCATTAAATGAATTCATAGCATATTCACACCTTGCATTAACGTACAGTAACCACTGTGTTGCAACAATGGGAAAAGTAATACATTAAATTACTAAGGTACTGAGATACAAAGATGAATGTTGTCATTAGGATGTGCTTCACTTTGGAAATATGCCAAAGTTCAGTAGTGTGTCTTTAACATGTCCATGTTTTAAACATTTTTTTGTCCAAGTTGGAGTGGATAACATTGTAAATAAGGTCATTTATAAAGTGTCTAAATGAAGGCACGTGAGAGGACACATTTTGAAGTCATGAGTTGAATTTATTACTCAAATACACTTTATTAATTCAAACTACTCCCTAATTTGTCCAAATATAAGATTTTATGTTGATACCAAAAAAGGAAAGTACATTAAGCACCTTTTGATGATTGTATTGTTTGGGATATATCACATATAATCAAAACACAGAAAACATTTACATGTGCAGTATGGCCATTCCTCATGTCTCCAACCCCCAGATGAGTAACTGTGTCAATCAGAGAATGGAGTTCCGGGTGTTTGAGCGGCTTGTGGACAGGGACTACTCTCCTAGGGTGATGGCGGTAAGATGGGCACCCAGTTTGAAAATGTGACCTTTCTTGCCCTTTTCGCTCCCTGGATATCTCTCCCACTTGTGACCTAATTGTCATTTTGAAAAGCCCTTCCTCAGATGCACGTTTTTTTTTTGGGATTTTTGTGTTTATAACTAATCCTCAGCCCAGCCTGACTGATCCCAGTGATCCTAACATCAGCAGCCTCACAGATTTCTCTTGTAATTGATCTTAAGGTGATTTGACCCTGAAACGCTTGGAGAAAAGTACGTCAATATAGTGACAACTAATCACCCCAAAGATTTGTGATGGTGTTCCTTTTGCATGTCAAAAGACTGTGACTGATGATGGTTTGACTGCTGGTAGGTTGAACTGAGTGCAGTGATGGTTGTGTTAGTGATTTGCAGCCTGACCACACTTCGCATGATAATCATATTCACAATTAGCAAAAATTTAAGCACTTGAGAAAAAAACCAAATTGCCATGGCTAATCGTAAAACACAGTAGCAAGGAATAAGAACATTTTATTAATGAAAAATAAACACATCTCCTAAGGCTCCAGCAGCTGGCTGTTCCTCCTTAAAGGAACTTCAAAGCTAATGTATTCATTAGGGTTAAAGAAAGGCTTAATTGTTTCCACTTTCTCAATTTTTACACCCTCTGACTTCCTCCCCTGTGACAACAAACAGCAAACACCTCCTCCAGATACTCTGTCCCTTTTCTTTTTCACTTTATTAACACTCTCACGAGTGGGGGCTAGAGAACTCACAAGAAAAGAAAAGGGACAGCGCAGAAACACAGCTGCATGTTTCAAGAGTCACATGAGAAGCCAGGAGGCAAAGCCCCATATCTGCGTGCATTCATACATTCCGAGAGCTGTAAACACAGCATGTCAATGTGCACACACACACACAAACAAATAGAAAGCTGTGAATATTGCACAGAAACACCAGCTCATTCAGAAACAAGTGAGGAGGAATGACTGCTTGCATGTGTCTGTGTACTTCCTTAAGGCCAAACAGTCACTAGCCACCCTGACAAAGGACGTACCCAAGCGTCACTCTCTGGCAATGCCGACAGAGGCGGTCGTCAACGGCAACAATCAGGAGTGGGTGATGCAGGCTGATCTTCCTCTGACTGCTGCCATCAGACAGAGTCAGCAGACCCTCTATGTCCACACAGGGCATCCCACTGACAGACAAGGTAGGTCGGCATAAGCACAAATCACATTCTCATCTTCTACATTAACTGAGAAACGTGAAGCGGCTGTACCATCTTTTACCCTCTGCATGCTCATGTGAAGCTGCTTTAAACACATGAAATATCTCCATCTGCTCAGTCTGAAGATGTTCCAGTTGTGTCATGTCATGCGCTTGATGTTTCCTCCATTTTTACAGTGGCGGCATCCGAGGACCGGTTGCATGTTTAGCAGTATTTGGTGGTTTTTCAGTCTGAGTGAATGGAAACCTTGACTACTTTGATAAAAAGGACACCTTATTACCTGTATTTACTTTTTTAATTTTTGGTGGCATTTCCAACTTTTTGTTAACTGTAAAAATGTTCCCAGTTTCTATTGCTTGATTTCAGGCCCCTGGAATTATTTACCACTGACCTGTTGCTGTACACTGTTTGATTGATAAACCCTGTTGGAGTAGAAGCAAGAAACAGCATCTTCTGTCACAACATTCATCCATCATGCAGATAAATTTGTCCACCTTAAACCGCATCCTTGTGGAGATCAGTCCCACCGAACTGTATCTCCTTGCAGATACAAAACGCATATAGCTGTTTTGTATTCAAGCAAATTAGCTAAAAACTACACTTTACAAAACATAAAACTGAAAGTTCTCCACAAATAAGCTTTTCTGCCACAAATCTAAGTCCTTGCAGATGCTACTTTAAAGGACAGCTATGGGTTCACACCAGTTAATGCCAAATTGGGAACATCTAAAGAAAGAAGCAGACAAAGACAAGAAAACAGGGAAACGTGTGAACAGTCACGAACTCCAAATTGCTATGCAATGGTTGTACTCTATGTATCAGCCTTACTGGTACAAGCACACGCTCTCAACCTCTGTGAAGCTGTTTTCCCTGTTGCTTAGCAACTGCAGCTGGTTGCAAATAGTTCTTTTTGGGTTATGGCATTCTTTCTAAAACGCACCTTCATGTAAGGGTGCCATGCCATCACTGAGACACAGCAAATCCAGCAAATGGCTACTCTTTGTTGCCTAAGGCACCCAGGACAGAAACAAGCCTTTCCATCTCTTCCCTCTCCTCCTGTCTAGTGGCTGCTGTGCGGGTGAGCCCGTGCCACTCACGTCAGCCCTCCATCATCTCCGATGCCTCTGCGGTGGAGGGAGATCGGTCGTCCACACCCAGTGACATCAACTCACCACGTCATCGGACTCACTCCCTCTGCAATGTAAGAGCTGCCCGCCACCACACCCGCCAAATAATCAGCTCCTTTGTAGTAACTGCTGACTGTTGGGCTGCCTGGTGGCTGTCGTTTCCTTCCACCATCCCTCTGGCTGAGTTCACGTTCGCCCCACGCTGTTTGCTGTGTAGTGACTCTGCAGTCGTGACTTGAATTTCTGTGAAAATCAGTGGTGGTTGTTGAATAAGCGCATGCCTGGCAGCATGTCAAGTGTCACTTCCCCTTTGTGTTGTCTTCTCTTCTGGTCTTTATTTGCCTTTACTGCACTCCTCCACTGACTCATCTCTTCTTGTATCTTTCTGTTCTTTTGCACATCTCTTCATCTCCCTCTTCCCTGTGGCCCTACTCTTCCTTCCTTCAGTCCCTAGAAGATTTGGAGGAGGCGAAGCGTAAGAAGAAGAAAGAGAAGATCGGGTTGGGCTCACTGTCACGTGTCTTCGCCCGGGGAAAGCAACGCAAGTCTCTGGACCCCGGTTTGTTTGATGGTACTTCAACACCTGATTATTACATAGAGGAGGATGCAGACTGGTAAAGCACACGTGTCTGAGTGAACCACGTGAAGAGCCTTCATGGCAATTATCAGAGAACTGCATTGTGTTGAATGTGGGAGAGTATGTGCACAGATATGGTAAAGTGTGTGCCCATGTAGTTGTAGCTGTGCGTATGTGTGTCGCCCATGGTCAAAAGCCATGTCAGGAACCAGAGGCGTGTCTTGCTTCCCTGAAGTGTAAAACCTTAAAGAGCAAACTGCACCTGTATGTATGTAAAGTCGTGTAAATAGCGTGGAGAGTGAAACACAGCAACAACGTGGACGTGCTCTGTAACTGCCCTCTGAAACAGCTGTGTTATTGGATCTTCTAATTGTTCTTTACATTTTGACTTTTGTTTTCCCTCAACTGGAAACTTGAAGGACTGCTGTACTTGTAAATAACAACATTGTTTGTGCATTTAGTGCGTGTAAATGTCTCCATGTCCTGAATGCATTTTGTTATTTTTTTGACATGTATTCCCCTTCCCCCACTACTTAAATTCTTCCCTGTTTATTGTCCTGCTTGGTCCGATCCTCCCCTTCCACACTGCCATGATGAGAACAGTTTCCTGTAGGCAACATGCAGACTCCTCAAATCCACCTCCTCCTCAGTTGTTGGATATTGCATCCCTCAACTGCCAAACAAAAAAAAAAGAGAGAAAGAAAAAGCTATGCAGAGGTACTCGGTGATGTTTACTCAAAAAGACTTCAAAGAAGCTTCTGAGCAAGAAATCAACTTTCAATGTAATGTATTTCTATATATTATCATGAAGCCAAACAGGAAATGCAAGAGATGTGTTTTCTATCTGCTCAGATAGAAGATGCATACTAAACATGTGACGTGCATGCACATAGTCCCAGTCCCCGATTGCATGCTGAACAAAACCCTCCTTGAGGCGAACGTCTTGAATGTCCCCAGGTATGTTGTCAGTGAGGGGCTTTCAAAAGAGAGGTCAGTGACTGATTTAATGTTTATTTATAATTTCCTCCATTTTGAATGTAGTTATAACATTTGCTAACTTGACCCTCAGTTCTTTCCGCTTTGATTAATGTGATGCTTAACATCCCAGACTAAACACAGTTGAGTTTTAATCTTTACCTGCAAGGCAAAATATTTATGCAGAATTCTATTTGAAACATTGGAGGTCAACAAAGTTGGCAAGAAAAAACAGCACTACACTTTGAAATTTTAAATAATTATTCTGCTTATTCATGAGGAGCTGTGCCTTTTTTCTTTCATCAGGATTTTATAGTTTCTTTTAGCTATCATTATATTAATACATTAAAAAGCTGTTGGAATTACAGTGGAAAAAATAGTACAGATTAAACTGATGGTCCAGACTTTTCCAGTCCCCTGAAATAAAGGTAATTTTAACTGATAATCAGAATCTCAATTAAATGGAGCAGACATAGTGAGTTCCACCTCTGAAGGTTAAGAATCAGGATTTAGGCACACTAATCAAGCAAATGCATACCTTCTCTCATGACCTCACCTGCAATTCTTATGCAGAGTTCAAGTCACAGCGAAAGGAAAAAGAAAAAGAAAAAAAAAAGCAATTAACTTTGTGCTAAAGGTTAATAGCATTCCTTCAGGTGAAATAATGTCTACAGACACTGGATTCTTTTCATCCTTTTACTGGATTGAATCGGAGTCTGCACTGCCCTCCCAGGAAATCTTTTCCCTTCCTGACATTAAACTAACACTGCATTTTCATTGGCCTCACCTTAAAACTTCGTCGAGCGCCAGATTACAGTGGAGCTGTTTAGAACAACAGCGTTTGTCAGGAGTATTCGTGTGAGCAGTGAGGAGATTATCTTTTCACACTCTACTTTGCCTACATTCAGGCACACATATATTGGATTTTTGCTTTAAATCACTGAGACACAAATGTAAATCATCATGTATCCAACTGTAAGCATAGGAACAACAGCTCATACGGCTCTTTTTTTAAAGTGAAATTTGATGGTATGTATGAAAATATAGGCATTTTCTTTTCATTTAGTCAAATTTTATCTGCTGATGGGGAAACAACATATCAAAAACAAGGCATTGTACCACTTCACATTTCACATTTCGAGCCAGTCTTTGTTTTATTTTAATTTTTCACAAATATTTTAGCTTTTGTAAATGAGATCCCATTACAGAAATGAAATGAACATTATTATATTATTATTATTATGAAAGAGTTTTATTTAAAGTCAAAGATGTAGGCCTCAGTGGAGGGCTTCTGCTCATGAAGTCCTGAGATGTTTAGAAGTAAGTGGATAGTAGCAACAGTTCAAGGCATGGCAACAAAATAATGCTCAAAAGAACTAAATGAGAAAAATAAGATTATTTTAAAATAAAGAAATCATAAGAAAAAGTCCATGTGGCTGTCCTCTCTTTCCCTATGTTAATGTTTGTGTTGTGTAATGTTCATTTGTGGTGTTATGACTCTAATCCTGATTTGTTCCTTTGTGCTGACGGGGGGGGGCGGGGGGCTGCCTTTTTAACATATGCATTGCTTCCTTCAGCCCAACAAGTCCATCTGTGAGAGGATTGCAGTTTCCAAATGGCCTTCTTTTCTCTTGTTCCTAATTAGATTTTTTCCCCCCATCAAAAGGCTTTCCTTTCTCTTGAAAGCTTTCATATTTGGCTTTAAAATATAAATAAATAAATAATTAAAAGTCGTTTTAGAGAGAAGATAAGGCCATGCCCATGCCAGATAGCTGGGAAAGAGGTCATGGTCTGTAGTGATGTAACCACTAACCTCTAACACTGAACCATGTTGTCACGCATCCATCAGCCTCTAAACACAGGGGAGCAGCCCAAGAAGCAACTAGCAAGTCCAGGATGCACATTTCTGGTTGCTTCAGGACAAAGTTGTGTTGGGTTTCAAACTGTGTTGGCAGACCACCCCTTCTAACTCTCACAAACTGACCTGGAGTTAAGCACTTCTTCAAGTGGACTTTACAATCGGGAAACAACTGAGTGAAGCTTTGGAAAGCAATGTGAAATTGTTATTTTCCTCGTATTCTCTTTCTATTTTCTTCTATAAGCCTTCTACATTGTAGTTAAGCAGTGACAAACAGCATAGAATTGATCAAATTTTTATGGTTAATCAAATATCTCACATCCTCAAATGCATGTTTTTTTTTTTCTTCAGGTAAAGAAATAATTTGACATTTAAGAATCTTATTTGCTCCTTATTACTCCAGTAATTCCCCTGGCCTTGGCTCAGGCAGGGAGAAGACAAGCTATTTCACAGGTAGCATGTAAACTTGTGAGCATTATCAGTCTCATTTACCAACACAGCTGGTGCTCAATTAACATGGCGCCAAAATGGAAAAAGACTTGGTGAGTTTACATCTTCTAATTGAACAAAAGACAAAAATCTTATGGGTTTTTAAAAAAAGAGCTATTCTCTAAACAAGCCTCACTTATTACCTAGTCTGAGTCTGAAAGCAGTGACCAGCCTCTTTATTCAGCTTGTTCAGTTATCAAGCAAAAACTAAAATTTTAGATATGAGGTCATCTGCAGCAACTGGTGAATGTGATTATCAAGAATTGAAGGTTTCAACATTGAAGGTTTGTCAGTTGAACGTATGCTATCCATCTTTAGTTTGCTGTCGCTGATGAATTTCTTATGACTAAAACCACAGCATGAACAAAAATGTGCACGCTGGGCAGGTGCACTGATATTTCATGTTGCTAGAAATACGTAGTGTGATAGTCTACGAACAGGTGATGACATTACATTAGGTTAGGGTATGTAAGAATCTAGGGGGTGCAAGTTAAAAGGCTAATGGGAATATATATTGACCTAAAGACACTGGAGTACGTGGCCAGGAGGAGAAAACTACTGCTCTTAAAAGACAGTTATTGCTGCTTATTAGCAGTTTACCAATGATTACAAGGACACGCTTGTGTATAGCTAGATAAAAAAAACATTTTTCAGACATGGATTCATTTATAACCTTATCTCAAATGTAAACATAATTTGGGCTTGTTTTGCTGCATCTTGGCCAAGACAGTTTGCATTTGTTTATGAAGCAATAAATTCGGAATAATACCAGTAATTTTACATAAAATATGTCAGAGCATCTGTTTTTGATCTGAATATCACAAGCAAATGATTCATTACCTCAAGCTGATTTTAAGAACAGGTCAACAGCTCTTGAGACATTTATTTGAAGAAACTGCTGCACAACAAGGTCACAGCTGAGACAGACAGCAACAGTTACCTTACTCTTGCTTCTAACAGATGTATGATTATGGATCATTGAAATTTATAAAGAAATTATTATGTACATTCATTTTACTTTGTTTATTTCTTTAAATTCTGGACTGATATGGAAATCTAACAATATATCCTATAATATTTAGAAAGAAATATAAATAATTCTAAAGGATTTACAAACTTTCAAGCACCACGTACCTCAAACTTGCTCTGTTTTCTGTGACTTCTCTCCCTCAAGCCTGTCTCTATAGTTGAAAAAACACTTTTGTACAAACAAGCGTGCGTGACTGGTCAAAGAGTTGGTTTATTCAGCTTGCAATGAATTGCTCTCAGAGGGAACTTTGAAGTGTATCGTGAGTTTATGTATCACTCTTAGGAAAGCACAGAAACGCATCCAGTTCAACATGAAGGCCGGTTTAAAACATGTGTTTATTGAACTCAACAATTACCTTTTTTTTTTTTTCCAAACAACACAGCACAGCATTAAAACCTGATAAATCCACTGGCTATCTAGAGAGGACATGAAAAACAAATCTTCTGTTCATTTGTTTTTCATCTTTTTTGCTACATGTTCCAAGTTAAATTTGAAAGTGTTTCAGATATAAGGCATCATCCAGTCTGGAGACTTTTTATAGATATTTTTCAAATAACAAAATGGATGCTGAGAGAGTAGAAACCAACAAGGACCAAGATTCTGAACTGCCCATTATGTCTTATCTCTCAGATGGATGCTTTTATCCAAGGCTCATTAGCTTGCAGCAACCCTATACTTTTAGCTTTGACAGATATAGCTCATGCTCAGTTATAGGCCAAACCAAGGTTTACCGCAGTAGTCTAAGGCCTGTTACTGTGTCGAGTTTATACAGCATTAAAGAGGGTCTGGTAAGGAGAGGTATTAATGTTATTGAGTTTGATGTGGTCAATTTGCCTGAAAGCCATTCTGTATTGTTATATACAGAATGGCTATGTTAAAGTCTGTTACACAGTTGCTATCTGCTGGTAGGGACAAGGAATTACTCAAGTAAAAATAATACTTATAATTTCTAAAGTTGTTACAGATACACTTTGAAGATAAAATTTACAGGAGTTCATAATAATGTGAGTTAACTGATAATAGTGGATCAAACTACCACATTTCCTGTAATTGTAGCTGTTGCCACAGACTAATCTAGATGAATGAGTCATCCCAAAGCTTTCTTGCCCCCGTTGGGCTCGTGTAATATTAACCAGCTTTTTGTTTCAGTACATTAATGTTTGTTTTTATTATTGCTTGCTCTACACACTGCTACCACTGCCTCACAACCTCAATTACATCATCATATCTGCCCCATTCCCTCACTGACCTAGACTCAGAAAACCTCTCCAGTCCTACGCGCCTCAGCTTTAGTCTGGCAGATGGGTCAGAGGACCAGCTGGACCGCCTGCAGCAGGTAGAGCTGGCCAGGACGACTCCCATGTCTCAATGGAGGGCAGGCACTGTGCAGGCCTGGCTTGAAGTTGTCATGGCGATGCCCATGTACATCCGTACCTGCTCAGAAAATGTAAAGAGTGGAAAGGTAGGGTGAACATGCCTACATGATTCAGGCATGATGCTGAAAAACCACTTGCAAGTGTTTCTTTTGTTCTTACATGAGGTGGATTTAGTTGTAGAAACTGTAACACATCCACTACAATAACTTGCAGGTATTATTGGGACTAACAGATGAAGACCTGGAGCTGGGTTTAGGTGTCAGCAGTCTAATGCATCGCCGAAAACTCCGCCTGGCCATTGAAGATTACAGAGATGCTGAGAATGGCAAAGGGTGAGGAAGACATTCAGAAGATTCTCCTCGACTTGTGCATTAAATTCCATGGTGGTGTTAGAGGGCCATCTGTTGGTGATTCAAAGTAAAAACGTTCAAAGGAATAATATCAGGCCATGATATTGACTGTAAATGTACTTCTTTCTTTTAAACAGGTTGTTTTAATAACTCATTAAACCATGTTAAAGGTTTACTCCTGTGGAAAAAGGAGTAAAAAAGGAGTATCTGCAAGTGTAGTAATGTGATGATCTGCCCAGTTTTTCCTGTTCAGCTAAAAGGGTCAGTTCAGCTAAATAAGAAGAAAAACAACACTCAACTTTTTTTGGTTTAACCATTTTAGGTGTTTATGTAGCAGTCCAAAAAAACATTGATATTAGAGAAATGATCAGCCAGTAAGTGTTTTAAAATTAAATATCAACATCTGCAAAAACAAAATAAGGTCAAATCTAGTCTGTGACTGATTTCAGGATTGCATTTGGTAGTATATTGTACAGTTTTGTTAAAAACTTGATTAAGTCTAATAGAAGTAAGCATGACCAATATCATGAGATGGATGGCATACTGAAGCAGATATGGCATGATTTGTCTTATGCTGAAAACTACATAGAAACTTAACTCAGACACAGACATAGGATAAAGTCTAAGATGGATGGACAGGTGAATCAGGTGGTGTTCCTTCTGCAGGCTGTCCAAGGCTGCTGACATGGACCACCACTGGGTGGCCAAGGCCTGGTTGAGTGATATAGGTTTGCCTCAGTACTCCCAGGCCTTTCACACTCACCTGGTGGATGGGCGCATGCTTAACTCCCTGACACGTCGTGACCTGGATCGTCACCTTAATGTCACCAAGAAGTTCCATCAGGTCAGCCTCCTGCTGGGTATCGAACTACTGCACTTACTAAATTTTGACAAGGAGGTAAGTGAAGAAATCTCAAACTGTTAATTTACCTCTGCTGCAGGTGAATGTGCTATCAGTGACAAACAATGGATTTAAAATGTTTTTTCAGGCACTGCAGGCTCGACGGATACAGTGCGAGCACCAGAATGTGGATCCATTAATATGGACCTCTCATCGGGTCATGAAATGGATCAGAGATATTGACCTCAAGGTGCGACGAAGATATGGTGCAACTTTAACTCTACAAACAGGAAAAGAAAAAATACTTGGATGGCTTAAGCATGCACTCTGAGTATAACATTCAGTTAAAACAATCTGGAAGCAAATGATAGCATTTATATCCACAAAGTAAAGAGTTCTGTGTCCTTTAATTATTGTTAGACAGCTTATAAATGGCAATCAGACTAAATGAATAGAGCAGTAGAGCAAAGGTCAGACATCCAGGAAGGAAAGCAGACGTGAGAACGTTGATCTTCTTCATTGAATTTGCGCAAAGGCTTCATTAACACATGTACAACTGCAGGTACTAATGTTTGCTTATTGCCCGCTATCTCCACAGAGAGAGATAGGGAGCCCTCTATCTCTGCTGTGATAAAAGGACTTTGTTACTTTACAGTAAACTGCTTCTGGTTGATTATAATACCAGTCAGATTAAATCTTTTGTCTTGATGCCACTATTGCAGTATTCCTCGTCACAACCACCATATTCATTTACTATGATCTCTAAACTGTATTAAACTCCATTTATTTCAATTTTAATCCATATTTGCAGGAATTTTCTGACAATCTACTAAATAGTGGAGTTCATGGAGCTGTCCTGGTGCTTGACCCCACTTTTAACACTGATACCATGGCAACACTACTTGGAATCCCCAGTGGCAAGCACATGGTTCGCCGACACCTTGTTGAGGAGATGAAAACACTAACTGGCCCTGCCAGGTGAGAGATGCTGAAGTGCTATTGTTACAGGAAGTAAATGAAAGGGTGACAACTCATTCAGCTATGAACATGTTTAACTGAGCAACGCGTTTGATTAGCAGGTAGATTAGCAAATAAAATATCTTTTCAGTTTTTTGGCATTATATAAAGTTGTATATTAACATCTGTAATATATTGCAACAATCTCCAAACATGCTGTTATTCCTGTATTTGATACAGAGCTGATGCAAAACAGGACTATGAACATTTAGGCCTTGGAACTCCACCAACCCTGCTTCGCCAGAACTCCCTGGGCAGACCACCAAGCACAAACAGTAGACACACCGATGAAGAGGGCTCCCTGAGAAGAAGGGCTATCAAGGTGTTAAGATAATTTAACTCAGGAAACAGAATTTTTTCCTCAGTTTCAACATGTTTAATGTAATAATCATGACTAAGAAAAATACTTCTGATTAATTATGGAAAGCATATGATATAATTGAATATTTAGTATCTTTAAAATAGAAGGAAAAGAAAACATTGTATCAAAGCAGCACATAAATAAAAAGAAGGCCTTATTTATGTATATTTGCAATGACTAAAGTGTTTTTGCAGCCTCCAACAGGGTTCAGCCCCAAAAATCGAAGTGGATGGGACTTGAGTTGCCACAGCAACTACGGTTCTCTGCCTCGAGAAGTGCGAGACCAGACTCCGCCCAGAACTGAGGGAAGCCCTATTCGGGGTTGCACCAGCATTGAGGTCACAAATGTGTGATGTAAACACAGCTGCAAGTACAGCGAAGACGTGTGTCATCCATGTGCAACTGAACATGGATGGCGTTTCACTCAGCTTTTACCTGACAGATTGCACTTTGTAAAAGAGACCGGATTCTGTTGTTAGGTTTCCTGGTTTGAGTCAGTTGTGCACATGTTGTATTTTGATGTTTTTCTTTCATAGTAATTTCCCTTTCCCAGTGCCAGAATGAAGGACTCAAGCTTAATGACTGTTTTTGCATTCTTTGTGAGTAAACCATGATGTGACTTGCTCATTTGTTTCTGTTTACTAGTTGCTATTGACAAGCAGACTGTCTCTCTGGAGAAAATGAGAGTTATGAAGAACGATTTGTATCATACAGGGTACTTAATGGCATAAATAAATTTTTAAAAAAAAGAAATTCCTATATGTGTAAAATGCTGTTATGTTGATCTCTGCTGTTTGTGAGGCCTTGTTAATGTGACTGAGGACAAAAAAAAAAGACTTGAACATCTGCTGAAATATTTTAGTTAATGTTTGAGTAATTTTTCATCTTAAAATTTACACTGTTGTGTCTGAAAAAAACGTAGCACCTCTTCTGGAGTTTTATACAGTAGAGTTCAGATGCCTATAAGGTATTTGAACAATGCCAGCAAAAGATGGCTGCTGAAAAGAAACAGGATCGTGTAAATGAAAGAATGTTTCTTACAAATCAAATAAAGACAATATTCCATAAAATGTCATTGTAGCCTTTAATTAAAGTTTATTTTGTAAAGAAAGAATATTTGCATTAATCTTGTATGATTCTGGTTGTGGTGAACTGAGGTAGATGCTGCAGTGGAATGGTATGAACTGTTGGGAGTGGTGATGGCATTGCTGGGACAAAGCAAGCTTCTGAAAACTGGAACCAGGATCACATGATTGCTCAAGGATGAATGCAGACAAAGCAAGGCAAGTTCATTTCTATATAGCACATTTCAGGTATGAAACAGTTAAAAGTGCTTTAAAGAAAACATGAAGAAAAGGGTGCAGGAAGCATTAATATTACATTAGAAAATCAAATAAATGAGCTCTGACAAATAAAACATTCATTCATTCATTCATTATCCTAACTGCTCAGTCTGACGAAGGGTTGCGGGGAAGCTGGAGCCAATCACAGCAGTCTTCAGGTGAAAGGCTGGTTACACCCTGGACAGCTCGCCAGTCCATCGCAGGGCGACAAAAAAAAAAAACAGTAAAGCTAGAATAAAGTACCGTACATAAAAGTAGACAAACTAAAACTTACAGTAAGAAATTAACTGACAGTTAGAAGAGTTTTTAATCTTGATTTAAAAATGCAGAGATTTTCAGCAGACCTGCCGTTTCCTGGTATTTTGTTCCATGTGAGGAGCATAAAAAACTGAACGTTCTCCATGTTTAGTTATTACTTACTGGGAAAAGAAAGTTGTTTTAACCTGGATGACCTGATGGATCTGAGGCCTGCACTACAAAGCTGGATTTTTTCTTATTTATATAACGTCAGGGTTAAACCTGGCTCGTACAAGGTGAGTGAAAACACTGTTATTCAAAACGATTAGAAAAATAAGAAAAACGTTATTAGTCCTTCACCAGGGTTTTCAATCTGGGTTGATTGTAATAAGGTACAGTAAAGTCACGCATGCAGATGGCTTTCAAAGACAGTGATATAGGCTATGAGATAGTGATATATTATGGTAGAAGAGCGACATAAGTCAACATGTTGTGATGGTAATCATAAAGTGTGACTTGATTGTACCTTCATATAAAGTCACCATTTCTGATTTCCATCAGAAACTCAGATTTAAATTTACGCACTGAGAGAGTACTAAAGGCCTTATTGTACTTTAAGGTTATTTTCAATGCAAGTGCTTTAAAGACCTCGCCCATCTTGTAAGACATACATGCAGAAAAATACACTTGCACATTTGATGTAACGCCAGAGGCCTGTACTACAAAGCTGGCTTTTCTCTTGTTGAAGCAACTTTAGGGTTAACCCTGGGTTTTCCATACCACAACACTGGTTCACCTCTCATTGGACAATTTAACCCTGCTAACTCACGCTGAACAGGTTAACTTGATTATGTTCTGAATAAAGCCTGGGATATAATGGCAACACGTCCTTGTACATCGAGTGTTCATGCGAGGTAATGTGTTGCATGAGTTTAGTCTGATTTACTCAAGATAAAAGTATGGAGAAGTTTGTTTTTTTTTAATCCTGTAGACATCAGTCCTTTAAGCCTCAATATATTCTTTAAGTTGTTACGACCCCCAATAGAGTTTGTCCAGGGGTAAACAGGGGTAGCAAGATTAACAAAAGAAAACCAGGAATATGCGCAAATGAAGGGTTTATTTTGGACCCACTAGTCCTTAAAAGCATCAAAGGTCAGAAATCAACAACCAAACAAACCCAACAACAAAAGTATAAACCAAAGCTGGCACCAACCCAGCTGAAATCACAAAAGCGTTCAATCGCAAACACCAAACAGTCAATCTCATTCACAGTCAGTGAATGAGTGGCAAGCTGCGGCACCAAGGCTCAACCAAAACACAGCTGCCAGGGACTAAGGTCGGTGACAGTCCATGACTAAACCAAAATTTCTGGCTTTTTGGTTGGCTTAGAACCTTGTCATTAGAAGCTGAATAATGACTCTTAATCTTTTTATGTTTGTCTTCATGTAACTAACAGAAATTCTGGCATATTTAATCTTTAATTTGCATGTGATCAGAGTTCTGATCAGACTGGTGAGATTATTAAGTAGATTTGTTTGTCATCAGCATAACAACAGGACCATATTTTGGTATTTTTATTATTAATTTTTTTTTAGCATTTGAGTGATTGGGAGCATGTAGATATTGAACAGCAGTGAACTCAAAAAGGAGCCTTTATGGAACTCCACTCCATAAAGTAGATTATATATTTATTGATAACATGAAAAACTATTCTTATTATTTCAGCTTTGTTGAGTATTATAAACCAATTTTCAAGGAGTTTATCTTAGGGGGAAAGCAAAACCGAACCAGCAGTGTAGGTATTAAATTCTCTTGGAAGCCAAACTCTGTCCCCAAACCGTAAACAAAAATCACAAGTTTGGTTGTACCACTTACAACTTAGAAATAAAACACAAAATATAATGAATTATAATCTGTCCAGTGATTATGTAAAATTACAGTAATAATGTGTGCTCATTAGCAAGCAAAAAGGTGTGTTGCTCATTGACCCATTATGATACAAATGGTAAATCTGAAAATGAGACAGACTTCATGACAGCATTTTGGTGAGTCATGGCTTACACCATTTTGTGCTTACTCACATTGCCTCAGACTTTATGATGGTCTGAGGATGACACAACTTCTGGCTATGACTGCTTGACCTCTGTGAAAACCTGCTTGGCAAACCACTTGTGGCAGTATTAGATGGGTAGTTGCGTTGCTGGCCAATCAGCTGATGGGGGTGACATATTTAAACAGCGGAGCCAGGTACTGACAGCAAGCGCTCACCTGTGTGACTGATTGACTGCGCAACTTCCGGCCATCACTAAGGTCCCTCGCTGCTTCAAAGCGGAGTTGGCCGTATATTTGCATCGCTGTGGTAGGTCTCTTAGTTGGGCTTCTTATATTTTAAGTAGTATACATGTTTAAGTGGCTGTTTTCATAGGTAGCGCACCACGCTGCGTCTTCTCCTGCTCGCGACTCCTCTGCGAGACTAACGCTGCATCCTGGTATGTAAATCTGATACAGGGGGGCTGATTTTCTACTTGCATGGGACACTTACTTTACTGTTTTTTTTTTTCTATTCTAGGGGAAAATCTGAGAGCTGTAAAGCACAGCGGTTCTGCAGTCAGCTGATTGCTGTAATGCACTGGATGTGCCTTGGTTGACTACTGCTCTGCTGATCTCCCTAACATTGCTGCTGCTTTGCTTACTGTTAAAGAACTGCTTGGTTTTATGAAATTCGCCGGTGCTGAAGTGGCGGAGATGTTACTCGCTCCACCAAGCTGGAGTTTGCGCTGCTTCGCCTTCACGGCTGCTGCGTTGGAGTCTACAAAGATTGTGCATTAGAGGCGATGTGTCACTACTCGTTGCCCTGCAGCTGTTCCTTTTTTTTTTTTTTTTTTTTTTTTTATTGTGTTAAGTGTGTTTTAACATTTTTGTTTCTTTTTATTCCTAGTGGTCTGAGAGCTTGTGGTGCTGCCTTGGTGTCGGATCCCGTTTGGTGTGATTACCCACTCCCTGTTTTGCATGTTCATCACGTGTGCCTGTGTGGTGTGTCTTGGGAGAACGGGAAAAAGTCCTTCACGTGTGCCTGGGGTGGCCCTTACTGTTTTGTCGGATTCCTCCACCTTGGCTTAGCCCACTCATCCCCCCCCCCCGGTAAGCTCAATGCAGACTCTTTTTAGGTCATTGTTTATCTTAATGTTTGTTTAAATAAAATGATTTCTTTTATAATCGGACACTTGTCTCAAGCTTCTTTTAGTATAACGAACCTGAAGGCCTTGAGGTCGGGGTTGCTTACATTAATCTCGGGGTGAAAGTCCCAGAGTGGCGTTGTCAAAACTTAATGCACACACTTCCCCCGTCTCGCCACAAAACCACTGATGGGTTGGGTCGTTCACCTTTACACTGAGAGATTAAAAGTATGATTATGGAAGCCAGGTGGGGAGTGTCCCACCTGGAAATGAAGTGAAGTGCTTCTTGGAAAACACTCATGGCAAGAATGTAATTGTGCAATCAACCATAAAACCAAGATCAACAATTACAAAGCAATGGATGTGTTATGAACTCACAAGCTGAAACAAAGAGGAAAAAAAATCAGGATTTTATTGACAACAATTACCCAACTAATTTTAAAGTGAAGTAGCCATGGGTAAAGCTGGTGGTAGGTCATGTAAAGCAAACTTGTAGCTTACTGTCATGCTTTTCCTTTGTGGCTGCCAGCAGATTTGATTATAGACCTGCTATGATGTGGAATCAATGCAGACCACCAGATGTAATCAGGACTTGCACACTCAGCTTTTTCTGCCTTTCATTACCCCTCCTTCTTTTGTGTGTGTGTGTGTGTGTGGTTAAACAGGGGGCTGAGACAAAAGCTAAAGAGGAAGAAAGCTTCCCCAGAGCCCAGAACAACCAGGTTGCCTCACTTAAAAGGAACAATGCAGTGGGTGGCCAATTTTGGAACTGTTTTTGTCATTACTAAACATTAGCAGTCTTCATTCTAGCAGGCTAATGGTGAGAAATTCTGGGAGATGGAATTAGGGCAAAGTGGAGCTCAGAGTGTAAAAGGCATCCATTCTGCATAAGCAGAAAGACTATGAACTTGTCAGAAACTCACCCATGTCACATGACTTTGGCCCTGTCCAAAGGGGTTGTAAGGCATGACTGTGAGTTGGTAAGTTTTACAAAGAGGAAGTGGAAAAATGGCATAAGAAGATAAACTGCGTTTACTGGGTGGACTGGTACTTTTCAAACAGCATTCAGTCCGATTGTTGCTAGTGGCTGTGTAAAAGGAAGACACTCATAAACTTTACTGGGCATTTCAGCATAGATTTATGGTTGGGTTGCCCTTGGAAAAGATTTATGCAAAACTGTCAAACTGTGGTGAGGATGCAGAGAGCGAAAGTTACTGTTGTCGTTTTGAGCTGTTCCAATGTTTTCTTGACCTCCCAACCTCTTGAAAAAAGATGTAGGATCAGCACTTAAAACATTCAACAAACAATAAATACATTTTCTGATTGCTTTCCATTTTTTTTCTGTGCACCACTGCAATGTGACCACTTCTGAATTGGGCTACTAAGTCATGTGTCAGCCTGGAAAATTCAATCATTTTGTAGCAACGATGCCAGATGATTCAGTCACATTGTGGAAAACCACCAAACACTCTGCAATACTTCAACAATAGCAAATCGTGACGCAAGAAAAATATCCAAATGACTAAAACCTTCTGAGTCTTTAGGGCCTGGTATTGTGCATGCAGGCTCACTGTCACCTACACGAATATGTCTCATATAACATCTCTTTAACAAAAGACCATCTCAAGGAAATACGTCTGCAGTAAAAAGGAAATCTTATGACGTCTGGAATCAGCTGAGTTAGGAGCAGCTGATAGATTTGAAAAAAAAAGAAAAGAAAAGAAAACAAACTCAAGGATTTGCCATAAAAAAGTGTTTTCTCTTGTTAATGTTTGTCATTCAGTAACTTACATTTTGTCTAGCAGGCACTGAATTGAAATAAACCTAATCAGAAACAAGCACCAGTTTTCTGTTGATTCTAATTTAACATGGAGGTCAGAGATTTCCATTTTTGTTGCTATTTTAGGCATTTACAAACAAGTGTTTGTTTTTCGTCTGTATTAATCATTATTAGTCGATATAAAGCTTGACTAATGAATTTTGCAATCAGAACAGAAGCTCACGACCTAAAGCAATGCTTCTCAGATCGGGTCCTCAGGACCCCCTGCCCTGCATGTCTTCTAGCTAACGCTTCCTTAACACACCTGAATAAAATAGAGGGCAAAGTACTTGATGAGAAAGTTTAATAATCCGACTCAGGTGACTTGGTGGAGGAACATGTCTAAAACATGCAGAGCAGGGTGGCCTGAGGAGGACTGGAATTGAGAAACACTGGCCATAAAGGGACGTTAAATAGATAAAGTCTCTGTATTCAGGTCATTGTCTGTTTTCAGATGTGCATCAGCGCTGGGCTTTCAGGCTGATGGATAAAGAATCTTGTTTTGCCGCAGAAAAAAACTGAGGTGCAATATGTGGCAAAGCTGACTTGGTCTCTGACCGCTGCAGGACATCTGTCAACAGGCCGACAATGAAAGAGTTAATGAAACTGGAAGTGAAGTGAGGACGGAGCCCCCCTCCTTCCTGCTTTTTCTGCTCGGGCCCATCCTTCTCAAAGGAAAGTTCTGAATCCTTAAACCATCTTCAAACCAAATATTCCCCCACAAAGTCCTGGCGGCGTCGGTAGATTCTTCCTAAACAACTTAGTGTTGTGAGAAAGAAGAAGTAGAAGAGGTGGCAAATGATGCGAAGGTGAGTTTGAACACGATCTGCTCGCTGAAGAGTCTGTTTGTGTCGCTGACATGGTTCTTAAAAAATGTAGACGGAGCTTCTTTTTTTCTGTTATGGATCAGTTAAGATTTTAATTCCTGTGGTCTTGTTGGGTTTAAAAGCAACCAGCCCGGAGATGTTTTTAGTAAAACAACAAGGTAATGTCGGTCAAACAGCGGTAACACAATGAACAACCTTTTTCTCACAAACCAGCGTCTGCAGTTCGCTCAGTAACTTGTAGGAAGTTTTGTTTGTTCAAGTAGTTTCATAGAAATCACAGTGGTGGCATTCATTTGTAAACATTAAAGTTGTTTTTTTTTTTTTGTTTTTTTTTAGCTAGTCTGTCAATGTCTAACTATACTGTGTGGTGAAGTGTAACCAGCCCCCCTCCCGCCTACATAATCTGTGACATCCTCTGATAAATTCCTTTGCACCACTGGGCTTCACCGCACGGCTCTGGGGAGGTTTGTCTTCCTTCTTCTTATATTCACCCAGCTGTTTACGAAGCGCGAAACTCAGTGTAATGCTTTGCATTCGTGAGTAAGCAGGGGGGCATTCCTGGTTCGGTAGTGGGGTGAGACTGACCCCTCCCCACCTCCTCCAGCAGACCAGGGCGTGTTTGAGGACTCGACACAGATTTGTTACTCTTAAGTATGAAACCCTGGCATGACTTCACCAAGATGGCCTTCCTGACATGGTGTAGAGGATCTTTGATGGCGAGGTCATGAAGGGCAGGGCCGTATAAAAAGTGCACAGGCCCCTGGGCACAGAGTATTCCAGGGGCCCCCTTCCCCACCGCAACATTGTAAAAA
Organism: Telmatherina bonti; assembly: GCF_933228915.1. Lineage (NCBI taxonomy): Eukaryota > Metazoa > Chordata > Actinopteri > Atheriniformes > Telmatherinidae > Telmatherina > Telmatherina bonti. The sequence goes on along the minus strand of NC_136622.1, from coordinate 18,840,814 downwards.
TTGTGAATGATACACTGTGAAATGGTATTTCTAACATTTCTCAGCCACAATGGTACCAATAGCAATACACTAGACACTGTGGGTTTACTATCTGGCTTTTATGTTAATTTAGTTTCAGCTCCAAACTGCTAGTATATGCCCTACGTGGGCCCCACATGGGTCCCAAGTGGATGTGGGCCCCTGGGCCTGTGCCCATAATGCCCATTGGATAATTCGGCCTTGATGAAGGGCCCTTCTCCTCAACCTTGCTTCCATAGGGCTGCTCATGTATTCATTTCCTGTACTTTTTGTAGTTTCACGCAGGCCACCTTTCTCACGTTGCAAAGTTTTTTTTCTCTGAACTGGCAGCCTTGTGATCATTGACATGACATGCTCATGCATTTCAGAGAACCATTTTACTCCGAATAACAATTATGTTTCCAGTGATATTTTGTCATAAAGTAACACTTAAACACTAAATGATCCATGTGTTAGATTTAACTGGAGATAGCAGCACAGTCAACCTGTAAACCACAGGATTATGCAATATTTTTTAGGCCATTGCTTTACAGAGGCCAATAACAGTCCTTATCGACTTTTTTTTAATGTGTTGACATAAGTGACTGCTTCTGTGACACAAGTGACTTTGAAAGGCAAGGCTGCTGTAAATTTTTTACCATGCAGCACACCTACTCGTCGAAGCCTCGGGTTTATTTTGCTCCAGTGGATTTTGCTTGGACTCTCACTTAGTTCAGTACACCCCTTTGAACAACAGTGCAAAGCTCAGGAACAGAAGAGAGTTCTGGCTGGGGAGACTTGAGGTACTATTGAGTTAAGAAAAATCGTAAACTATTATGTTGGACTTGTAGGAAATTCCTGTTTGATGCGTGTGTTGGAATTTGTTTCTCGTTTCCCTCTTTAAATGTCTTTCTCTCTTTCCAGTTTTTGACCTCCCTGAAGTTGGTGTAATTGAAGATTTTGGACTAACAAAATGCGTTCGAGTGTGGATGGACCACCATGCCCCCTCGGGAGCAGAGCCACTAATAGCAGCAACAACAACAGCAATAGCAATAGCAACAGCAGTGGGAACTCAGGTTCCCAGTATGCATTGTGTGCTCTGGGTGTTGGACTTATCGCCCTTGGTGTTGTGATGATTGTGTGGAGTGTGGTGCCTGCAGATGCAGCTGTTAATGGCAGCAGCACCGGTTCAGAAGGACATGCCAGTAATGATCGGAGGAATAAAACGTCCTCCGTGGCATTCGTGTTGACGGGCTCTGGGGTGGCTATGTTGATGCTGTCAGTGTGTCTGGGAATGAGGAACAAACAGCGGGAACAGTTGAGGCTCCAGGAGTCTCGGAATCGGAGAGAAGAGGCAATGAGGGTGCAAGAGGAGAGAGAAACGTGAGTTCAGTCATGACTTGACTTCCTTCTTATTTCGTTGGTTTCATGCCAACAATATATGCTGGAAAATGAATTGCGAAGTTTCCCATTAATCATGTGAGAAATATTCACTATAAGATTCTGTTGTTTGTATCACAATTTTCTTAAGACAACAACAACAAAACAAAATATTATTCAGACTTATCAAAATGTATGATGACTAAAGATTACAGGTAAATCATGAAATAGCTGCAGTGCTGTTGGTCAGGATGACCTACCAACAAGCAGGGAACATTGTTGGAAGTACAGATCTATTTTAAAAGTTTACACTTATTTAAATGTCTTATTTCTAAGATCTTTCAGCTCCAAGACGCTAACAAGTTCTAACATCATCTATATCCATTTATATTACTCTATTTATTTAATGACATCACTGCTAGTCTGAGCTCTCAAGTCTGGGATATTTTTCATGTTTGACCAAAGCCGCAGAGACCGTTTTTAGGAAAAGGTCTAAAACATGTCTGTATGTTATGTATGTGATTTTATATATTAATCTATATCTGTACAAATATGTAAATGTCTGCAGTGCTGAGGAGCAAGCCCAACGCTATGCTGTACCAACCTATGAAGAGGCAGTAAGCAGCGGCCAGTACCCAGTTCGTCAGAGCAACTTTCGACCAAGTGTCTGCCAGCTGCCGTCCTATGATGACCTGGTCCAAGTCGATGTTATACAGTATGAGAACGAGAGGTCAGAGGTAATGACTACCGTATCACAGAATGTGCCAGCCTCCAGTGGCCCTGCTGCTGCTGTTTCCACGTCAAGTCATAGACCAGGGAAAAATAGCCGCAACTTCCTACCTATCAAGATCCGCAGGATAAAGTCAGAGAAACTGCCCATGAAAAATACTAGTAACACTCAACCAGCGGCAGGATTCAGTATCGAACCTCTCACTCCACCACCGCAGTATGAGGATAAAGTGCCACCGCTTTAAGATTGAGCCGATCGTGTTTAAAACGATGGAGTGAAATTCCTGGCATTCCCCATCATCAACCTTTTGTGGAAATGGGGTTGGATGTGTGCTTTTTTAAGCCATGACTTAAATATGGCTTTTTGCAGAATGCTTTCTTGCCCTTTTGTTATGGGGAAGATTATCTGTTAGCATTTATGACCATTGCTTGTAACTCTGCAGAAGAATGCTTTCAAGCCTCTTATGGATCCTTGAAACAGAGATGGACAATAGTCAGATCCTTTCTTAATGACACATATGTGGTCATCCTCTGGCAAAGTTTCAATGCAAAGTTTTCTTGTATGGTGTTTTCGGTTTCTGTTAGCACAATAATCTGAAGATGGCAGAAGAGATCATGGAACAAAAGTTGGGGGTAGCATTCAGGATACTGTACCTTTAAACGGATACGTGCACTAATTATGTAAAATAGTTGCCATAAGGCACTGTTTTGCAACAGACGGCTTGGAATTAGTCTTGCCTATGCTTTATCAAATGTAGGTTCCACAGAGTGGCTAACTATTATTTGTACTGTGGTATCATGCTACATCCAAAAAAATGACCCGATTGCCAGTCGTAAAATATTTTCCGGTTTTTGTTTTTTTTCTTAAAATGACAAACTGATAACAGGTATGATTGATCATGCTGGTTAAAAAATAGCGTGACGATAATGAGTCCGAAGTGGTCTAAAAACCAATTCAGTTCTATATTGATGTTTAGGTGTATAATAAAACTTGTTTCAAAATTGTATCTGTACTGTTCCAACAGTTTTGTACAGCATAGTCAGCAAAAAACAGCAACAACAACAAAAACAATACTGGTTTATCAGTTTTTCAAATTAGCTTCTTAGCAAGCAGCTGCGAAGCTACCGATAGCATCTACAGAGCAAAAATTAAAATGTCATTTCAGTTATTTGTGTGGCTATTAAGTATTTAGTTTTTGTTAATCTTTCTTTTAGAGTCCACCAACCTAAAAATAGCCTGTTCTTGAGCTTGCTAAATGCTTAACTCCCTTGTTTACATTCTGCTATTTATAGCTGCATTCAAGTAGCATGTTGCCTGCATGCCTCTGTGGGCGTGTCTGTCTACATGTTTTTTAACAACTAATAACAGTCTACAAATGTCAGGGCTGGTCATTGAGGTACAATTTAAATAACTCCATGCCAGAAGTAGTTTGATATAATTTATGGGATGGGATGTTGTATTTGTGTTTTATGAGTGAAACCTATACCAGCTACAACAGCAGCAATGTCACCATTAGCAGTCGTTGAGGTCATATTGGTTACCATTTAATATAAGCGCTAATACTAAGTAATATATACCCTCTAGTTGTGCGCACCAAAGCATTGTTGAAAACCTTTTCCAAATGAAAATGTTCTCTGACACTAATGTTTCACCTTCACTGCGTTGCTGCTTTTCTTGCTAGCAGTAGTCATAAGAGGGTTTGAGCGTGTGGGAAAGAACTTGGTGGATAGCTGAAACACTTTACCCTGTAGCCATGGTGAGTTGTGAAGGCAGTTGTGTCCCTATACTACTTTTTTTTTTTTTTTTAAATCCTGGATAACTAACAAAAAGACTCATTGACTGTGCAGCTGCACCATAACAGCAGCTTTTGCTCACTTCCCTGCTGATCACCATTCCATCAGTGGGGATCAGGCCGTGCAAGTAAAGACAAGGTCGCTGGTCTTTTAGCCTTGTCTTCACTTTAAAAGTATGTAGGGAGTGGGCAGAGGAGAGAGAGGATTCTCCAGACTTAATTCAGAGAAATAGGTTGAACTGCATAATTACCTACTATCTAATCAGCATAGTAGGTCAGGACACTTTCTTTATTATGCTTAAATATGAATAGCTAAAGCCATAAAGACCTATTCACTGTTACTTATCTTTTTGAAGTTGCACAGCTAAAGCTTTTCCTCTTTTGTAAGAGAAATGTCACTTTACGCAAGTGCTGTCATCATCCAGTTCATCTGTCTGTTTTGTGTCCAACCTTCCCCGTTGTTGGAAAGTAAACGGGCGCATCACTCTGTCCAAATTGAGGGTTGTCATTAGAATTCAACAATATCTGCGTTTGTCATACGTATTCAAAACCTGAGAATTGTCACAAAGTGTATTATTGTTTGTTTTCAGACTGCAGACATCAGCTATGTACCTCATTAGCAAATGACCTATTAACCACATGACTGATTCTGTAACTGTTGTCAAAATGTTTTACATTGTTGAATAATAGTTTGTATTTAGGAGTGAATTCTCTTTTTAGTGTAAATGTGTTTGTCTCATTTGATGTTCTTTTTTTCTATATCTGAAAACTGTCTCTTTTACATACACTGTGAAAATCCAATTTTCTATGATAAATCTTGTTTGTGTTACAAAAATGTAGTTTTTTTTGCATATGTTTGAAAACATTTATTATGAATATTTTATGAGAAATAAAAGGATGTATTTGCTAATTAAGTCTGATTTTTAATGTGTATTTTATGATTTTTTTTTTTTCCCCCCGTTCTTGATCAAAATTATGAAAAATAGTAAATGGTAATTTTATAAAACTTTGTCTAGAGGTGGAATACACTACCTGTTAACTTTCCCATTAAGAATGACACTTTCCCAATGAATTTAGTGGGAAAGTGTGTTCAAACTTTTGACTGGTACTGTTTGTGTAAAGCAAGGGCCCATTCAGTCTTCCTGTGCATGCCCTCAAGTTTCCAGGACATTGGCTGTAACCCAGCAAAAACACGCCATGGCTCTTCATTCCTCTTATTAGCATTTTACTCAAGAAATGAGTCAGAATATTACAACATAGTTTGTGTGATCAACTATATCAATTAAACATCTTGTTTAGTCGTTGGCCATAACCTGTAGATGGGACAAGAGAAGACATAAAAGCTTCCTTTCTGCTTTTCACAGTAAAAGCTTTTGTCACAAAAAGAAAGTGTTTCTTACTGAGTTAATCCAGCTGATGTAAGAGCTGACTTGGGTAAAGACTGTGGGCTTTTGCAGAATATTGCAGCCCTCACCAGAACCAAAGCTGACCACACCATGGACATCCCAGGAGCCATCATGGTTTTGGCAATTTAGGGGGCCACCGGAATCTCCCTGAAGGTGAACAAAAAGTTAGCCAGCAGTTTATTTACAAACACTAAATTGTAATTTTAGTCACAATCAAGGTGAATATAGTTAAACAGAATGTTTTTCTTTTCTGTTATCTCCTTATGCTGTACCCTGTTAAAAACAAATTTAATTGATATTAATATGGATGTTTATAACTAACTGTTTCCGAGTATAAACTTGCATTACAGCCTGCAGAAATACCATCTCCTCCAGCACAGACCATCTTTTCTGTTGCAAGGACACTCCACCAATCAGACTGTGAGCAGATATCATGACCAACTACAGGGAGAAGAGCCTGTTGCAAGATGTCAGATGGGGGACCATTGGCTGTGGAGTAAGCACATGGTCTCATTAAGGCAGAAAAACAAACATGACATTTGTTTTTATTATGGTTGGTAAGCTGAGCACAACTAAGTTAAATCTGATTGTATATGTCATCATAAGTCACATACAAAGTTCAATCTTTATGCTCCCCAGCAAATTGAATCCTTTTTTTCCAGTTAGTTTTATTGATTTGTAGTTTTCTTATGGCTACACAGTGACTCAGTCCCAGTCATTTGAGTTCCCCTCACATTGTTCAGTAGAAAATTGCCTTACTTTCAACATAAAACATAGCCATGAGTTTTACTGTTGTTTTTCTTTGATATAACTTCACCAAATGTTTAAGTGATCACTGATCACCATCAGGATGTTTCCAGCTAACTGTCTTCTGGGAAATAATTCCCCACAATCCTTCCAGTTTTTGATAACGGGTTGGCTAGTTCTTTTTGTAATTTATGAATTTTCAGATATTTTTATTTTCTTGCTGCATAACAATAATTTTTTACAGTTCTCTGACTAACATCTTTTCCATAAACATAGGATGTCTTTTTTTTTTTCCAAACCAGTCCTGTCCAGTATCATGACACTAAAATGACAAAATGATGGTCTAACCACTTGTGTCTATGTGTGCTGTGTGCCCATGTGGAGTGGTGTGCATGTATGTCTGTCGTGCAGCAGTGTGCGTGTTTGAATATTTCTGTGTGCAGGGATGTGAGTGTGTGTGTGTGTACTACAATTTAGGATTGAGATTAGTTCAATAGTCATACAAATGCAACTGTGTCCCTTCCAAGGATCAGGAGGAGCTGAAGAGGGTCCCAAGCCACAAGCAACCAGCAGTCAGCACAGAAAACAGAACCAAGACCACCTACTGCAGGGACAACCACATGCCCACCCAAAAGGAGACAAAGAAAGACTTCTGTCAGAGCACCCTCCACTACCACTGAGCCCAGGCCCAGAGGGACCTGGGGCACTGGTCCCAAAACATGAGCTGGGATAGAACCCAGGACCCATCAAGCCCAGAAGCCAGGTTTTGATAATTTCTTGGATAGTTTTTAATCCCTGTATTGGACTGGGGACCTGTCCAGGATGTACCCTGCCTCTCCCCTGCTAATTGCTGAGATAGGCTTCAGCCCCCAGTGACACTGAATTGGATTAAACAGCATTAAAAATGAATGACTGAATAGTTCTTGATTAAATTTTATTATTTTCTGAAATCTGCTTAGAGTTTTTCTCTGCTTGATACCAGGGATTTTTGAAAGTGATGCATGGTGCCTACTGTACAAACCTGTAGGGGCAGTATTGTTTAGGTTCAGAAATGGTATGTGTCAAAAGAATGCCTCCAGTTTGATCAGGGCATTGTCATTACTGGATATGCATATCAACTGTGTCAACCACTGAATTTGTGCACTCTGAATAGGCACTCTTGAATGTTTGTGTGAACTTGACATATACTGGCTCGTGTGCACAGATGCTAACACAACAAAACCTAAATAATATTCAAGTAAAATTCAAAGCACTTGGAAAGAAATTGTGACTGACTCACTGGAGAGTCGACCCCAGCCAGTAACATAGCATGGGGCCCCATGAGGCAGGATGACACCCTGCTCTGGAAGGCAGGCGGGCATGATTGTGTCAGAGAAGGTGATTGGGGAAGAAAGTTTTAGCAGGGCAATATCATTCCTGCAAAAAGCAAAGCAGTATCCTCATGTTGAAGTGAACAGAAACAGAATGTATCACACATTGTACAAAAAATGTAACTGTTATTTGGGATTAAAAAAAAAAAAAAAAGCAAACAAAAAGACTAGAAATTATCACTTACACTCCTCTTACATACAGAAGTACTGCTGTGAGGATAGTACATCTAAATGAACTGTTTGGTTTACCGACTGAGTAGGACATGGTAGTCCTCATGAGTGATGACTTTTTTTGCCCTGAGAGCAGCTGAGCCCTCCTCAGTCACCTTCAGACCGTGTTTTCCCAGTTCCACTCTGTAATCGTAGCGGTCACTACAGGAGGACAGTTGGCATGACTTCATTTAAACAGCAGAGATGATTGGTTTACTTCTGTGGACAAAACTTTGACTCAGCTGACTGGACTGCAGTTGTGCAGGAATGGTTAGCTGTGGTCTGGCTGACCAAATGATTTTTCTTTCTATTGAAATAGTTGGCAGTTGATGGTTTTCCATGACTGTTAGGTTTAAACTTCTCCACTGTGTTTCTCTTCTACTGGCTGACATTGCTGGAAGTCACCATAGTCTGTTAGGTGAGGAGTATTGGTTCTGGCACAGACCTTTTATCTTATGTGATCCATTTTAATTAAGCAATAATCAGTTTGAGTAGTGTTGCCGTGTCATTATTGTATATACTGTTCTGTATAAGCATGGTTTCAGTTTCGCAGTGGTATTGAGGTGAACCTACTTGATGCAGTGTGCAGCAGAGAGGACCCATTCAGAGGAGATGAGAATGCCTCCACAGACATGACTCCAGCGTCCTCTGCTGTTTGACTGGAGTGATACCTGAGCAGGAGAGAGAAATGCACACCAACATGGATTCAAATCCTCCCATATCTGCTTTTTCCAAGCAAAGCAGAGAAAAAGGAGTAAATCTTTCAGTTTGGGATGCTAAGATTAAAATATATTCAGAACAGACTTTACCTGCCAGGGCCAGCTGTGGGGCCTGACATCTTGTCCTGCTACCACCCTGTTTAACACAGGAGGGAAGGTGGGCAGGCCACACCCGTGGACTGGGACACAGTTAATGTCATAATTAACTAACATTTGATACTTTCATTGTTTATGTTTTTGAATATTAACACCCAGTAAGCATATGCATGGCACTCCAATGACAGATGGTATTGTACAGCTGAAGTAAATGACAACAGAACATTAACTGGAAACCAACAACAGCTTTACAATTTACAATAAATTAAATATAATTTAAGGTTTTCCTTGGAAGATTAATAATGAGACATCCACTAGGTCTTAAAGAACATTTGTAAAATGATTTTAAGTCACTTACCAGCAGTTATAATAGCAGTCAGAAGCAGCAGCCTCTTCATGATGGATCGTGTGTATAAGTATGTGCTTCCTTGTGTGTTAGAAGCAGTCTTTTGTTTACTCTGATTGCTAAGCCACTCTGTGCACCGAATAAACTGTTTTGGGAAACACATGTAGAAAGTCAAACAAATGGAGATTGGGGACATAACAGGTGGATGGTGATAGAAAGTTCCCATCAGTGTTCCAGCTGGAGAAAACAGGCCATTTCTGCTATAATATTACTAAATGACCTGAATAATGGATGTATTAATTAGAATAAAATCTATTCTAGCCTACATTAATCCTTTTATGCACAAATTATAAAAAAAACAATGCAACATGTTTTTATGTTACTTATACAGACATATACAATTATACTTTTTGTGTATTAGTGATATCTATAATTTAGAATGTAAAATTTAGACATAATATTTATTTTAATAAATTCTATAAAATATTGATAAAATAATATACAATCATAATTATATTATGTAAATATTCTATAAAATATAGCTGTAACATATTTTTTTCCTATTTATCACAAAGGGAAACTTGCGTAATAACATTATATTCAATTATAGCATTTTTATTTATTTATTTTTTTCCAGTGAGTGGAAATGTATTGGATGACTCACTAATACCCACTTGAAGAGGTTTATTCACAAAAATACCATCTTCATTCATGAATATGCAAGAAAAAAAGCTTGAAAATAGGTATCCACAACATGGCCACTCTACATGACAGGGCTAACGCCTACTAACTCCTCAGACTAAAGACAAACATGTTTAACTGCTTTTAAAACTTTTTGAAAATTTCAAAATCATAAAAAAGGGACAGCACAAAACATAGTTATCAAAAGTCTTTATTTCTTCAATTTCTTATGTTTCTTTCGATCATAAAGGGCTGCTCTCTCAGTAGGCCACCATTTTCTGTAAGAGATCATTCAGAAATGTTAGTTTGTCAAATGAGGCGGTTGTTTGAACTTATTCAGTGATTTGATAAGAGTTTCACAAACTTACAGAGCTTATCCAGTCCATGTAGGAGCTGACTTGTGTGAAGACAGTTGGTTTCTTGGGGAAGTTGCAGCTGAGCCCAGAGCCAAAGCTGACGATACCATGGACCTCCCAGGAGCCGTCAGTGGCCTGACAGTTCAGAGGACCACCAGAGTCTCCCTGAATCATGAAGTGGGAGAAAAGACCCAGTCATTTAGCAAATTTCATATTTAAGAGTAGAAACTGTCAACCTGTCAAGGATGCACCCTGCAAATTGCCTATGGTAGCCGCTGGTACAGGCTCCAGCCCCCCCACCCGTCCCCTGTGACTTTGTACTGGAATAAGTGAGTATAGACCAGACGGTAGTGAATTTTGGTCCTAGAGAGTTACAGTTCTTTAAGTTGCCAATGTTTCCCTATTTCACACATCTTCAAATGAAATTGAACTAACAACTTATCAAATTCTGCTCAGTGACTCGTTCAGTTGACCCAGGTGTGTCGAAACAGGTCTACATGTACAATCTGCTGAAAAAGCTGAAATAAATAAAGTATTTTTGCTCAAAATATGATTGAGTTTGTTTGCGTCATGAATGCTGCAAACAAAAACATACTAGAGAATCATTTATCCTAAAATTAACAGTGTAGTGGACTGTCTCACTGCATACAATGTTGTGATTGAATCTTTCAAGATTTTTACTCACATTGCAACCAGACACAACTCCATCTCCACCTGCACAGACCATGGTTTCTTTCACCTGAGAGCCCCACCAGTCAGGCTTGCTGCAGGTCTCATGGTCCACCACGGGGAGGAGAGCTTGCTGCAAGATGTCAGCAATGGGACCTCCAGCTGTGTGAGATCCATACAAGCCCAGGTTAAAAAGAAAGGGGGCCATTAAGGCTGTTTATGCAGCTGTAGTGAGTCTAACTATGGGTGTTACATGTGGAAAAACCAAACCTTTAAAAAGTATGCAGCAGTTAAAGAGCAATGCTATCTGTCACAGTTACACAGTTTGCGAGAATACAAATTAGACTGTAGCACATAACAATCCTATTAAATGACAGTGGAAGTTTAGAGTGGAAGGACACCATTCACTCACTGTAGATGCGACCCCACCCAGTGACGTAGCAGGGTTCATTATGGGGAAGAATGAAGCCAGCAGCAGGAAGACAAGCAGCCATGATGGTGTCAGAGAAGTCAACAGGGGCTTCCAGTTTGATCAGGGCAATGTCATTACTGGAAAACACGCATACCACCTCTGTCAGTATTCAGTATATGTACTGTATCTATGGTTCAGTTCTTAGGGGTACCGGATGAACAGGGGGTTCCACTTCTCATGCACAATGATGTTGCTGGTACCCAGGAACACCTCGCCCTTCTCAGTCTCTTTCAGGTTGTGCTTTCCCATTGCGACTCTGTACTCTCTGCCTGTGCTGCAGTTTGACAGAACAGAAGCTCGTCAGCTTCATTTGAATGATTAGTTTAGATGAGTGTCAACCTTTGTATTAATTAGTTTTCTACCTGATGCAGTGAGCAGCAGTGAGAACCCACTGCTGAGAGATTAGAGTACCTCCACAGGTGTGTCTCCACTCTCCCTCTCTGTTGTATTGCAGGGAAATCTGAAATGGGAATGATAATGTCATTTATAATCTCCATGTCTAATAATCTATTTTATTTGCTGTCTTGGAGTAGTATGGCTTTTTTGTGCTTTTTGACTTGTGCGTCATCTATTGGCAGTTCACTCCTCAAACTTTAGTCTTCATTTGTTTACTTGATGTAAAACTTTATCAACGATTTGTCAAATGTTTTACAAAATTTCAAGCAGCACTATTGTCATCCAAATCTGTTCATTTTTGCCTCTAACTTTATTATTTCTTTATATCCTTTACTGTTTCAATTCATCGATGCTTATTTATTAATTAATTTATTTATTTTGTATTACCTGCCAGGGCCAGCTGTGAGGCCTGACATCCTCTCCTCCAACCACTCGGTTCACCACAGGGGGATAGAGTGGTGTGCCGCAACCATAGGCTGAGGGGACACGAGAAAAAGGCATTTCACACAGCTGTAAAGCTACATGCAGATTTTAGTGAAGGTTAGAGCACTGAGTGAACAGAGTCGGGTGGCTAGAAAAGGGAGGATGATGTGTATGTTGTTTTCAGCAACAAAAAATATCCTTACCACCAGCAACAAACAGAGCAAGCGCCACAAACTTCATCGTGTCGTTAGTTCCACAGTTTGCAAGAAGAATCTGCTATATTTATAGTTGGAACAATATTATGCAACCCAGAAACCCCTGTCTAATTCCTGGGAAAATTGATGCAGGGGTGGGGCCAACACGGCAACTGAACGAATGGAAACAAACAGGAATATGAGGTCAAGGCCAAATGTCTTTTTGAGTTCTGGAATTAATTTTTTTTATATGGTTTATATAAAATCCTTCTATCATGATCTGGATTTTAATTCAAGGAACCTAAATTTCTACAAAACACCTCTATTAAAACTCTAGCTTTTTTCATATGACAGAAATACTGACCCCTCCAGCAGCTGTCGTGCCTTTCACTTGTGTTAATTTAGTGCACAAAAAAGATATTAAATTGACTAAATTGACATTTCACTTGTTATAGATACATGTAAAATACATGCAAAACTCAAAGGCAAAAAAAAAAAGATAAAAAGTTTGATGGCTGTATTTATTTGCATGTAGTTAACTAATGATGTAATTACAGACTATTAAACATATTCCAGTCAGAAATTAAATATTTTCCAAGCTAACTGCTTACAGAAAACTCTAAGTAGAAATCAACTAAAGCATCTTTACATTGACAATGACATGGGAAGTGTAGAAAGAGCTGTGTGTCATGAAAATGTAGTTTTATTGTTTATCAGATAAAAAGATGAAGATCGACTATTTTTTCACTGGAAACATGACATCTTAGGATAAAGTTTCAGGAACAACTTGACCACGGTGGTAAACATCTGTGTGGTTCGCACACGGGAACAGCAGGTGGGGAGATAAGGTGTATTTAGGGATATATAGAGCTTCTTATCTCCAAGGTTGAATTATTTTTTTCCATCATATTTTTTTCCTGACTGTGTTCAACTGAATGTGAAGTGACACATCTGAGGTCTGCACACTTATGGACTATATAAGAAGGAGAACATCAGACCAACAGCCACAGTCACAATGAAGTTCGTGATCTTGGCTTTGTTCATTGCTGGTGGTAAGCTAACACTTCTGTTCCTAGAACTGCATGTTAGACATTCCAAACTATTAAAATATTTAGTATATCAATGGTTTTTTGTTGTTCTCTCACAGCCTACGGGTGTGGTCTGCCCACCTACCCCCCCACTATCACCAGAGTGGTTGGTGGAGAAGATGTTCGTGAGCACAGCTGGCCTTGGCAGGTATACGCATTTCAGACTGTCTCCCAATATTCAGCGTCTTCCTGAAATCATTAAACATTTCAGTCATTCTCATCATTTGTCTTCAGGTGTCTCTGCAATACAAGAGTGGTAGCAGCTTCTATCACACTTGTGGTGGTACTCTGATCTCCAGCGAGTGGGTCCTCACTGCTGCTCACTGCATCGGGTAAAAATGGGAAAATAAAAATATCTAAATGAATGTCGACAGAATATCTAAGTGAATATTCAAAGACAGAAACTTCAGATATACACAAATACTTCTGGAGACCACAGAGTAGTATTTTTCAAGCATAGTTAGGTAAGTAGTACAGTTGGAGAACTATTTGCAAGTTTAGTCGAGCTTATTCTTAGACTGTAAATTCTATAATCCTTACAATTTATGGGGACTTTGATTAGCGGTAGTCAATGCCATTTTAGTATTTTTATCTGTACTTAATGCAATAAAAGTAAACTCTGGAGTTATTAATACTCTAGCATCTTTCTAGTAATGTAAATAATAAGTAATATCAGTGGTACGCATACCAAGTGGCTTTTACATTGTAATGGAGTGAATAAATTTTATAATTCTTCATCAGATCTCAGCAGTGCTGATGCATATCATTCTATTTTTGTGGCCAAGTAGAAGTCGCACCTACAGAGTCTACCTGGGAAAACACAACCTGAAGAACAACAACGAGGCGGCCTCCGTTGCCATCAGCCCTGCTAAGATTATCGTCCATGAGGCCTGGGACTCCTACAGAATCCGGTAGGACTTCGTTTTGTTGCACTCATTATATTTCAGACTGTACATCACGCTGCTGCAACTAAATATTAATCTGTATCCTTTCTTCAGTAATGACATCGCCCTGATCAAGCTGTCCACCCCTGTTAAATTCTCTGACTCCATCATGGCTGCCTGTCTTCCCACATCTGGTGAAATCCTGCCTCACGGTGCTCCCTGTTATGTGACCGGCTGGGGACGCCTCTGGAGTAAGTTCTTCCAGCATACTAAAAGTACTTTGGTTTCTTATGATTGATTGCAAGCTTTAAACTCAGAATGTACAACCAGTCAGGGAAACTGGTGTAAACACTGCAGCACTTTTCTCATTTCTTCTTCTGAGTCATATAAAGATGACTTCCTAACCAAAATGTCACTGACTATAGATTGTAAGAGAATGAAAACAGTCTTAGTCCAACCTAACATGTATGAAATCATGATGGACATGATTAAACAGGACAAAACATGACAAAAACCTAAGCAAAATGAAAAGTAGTGCAACAGGAAACTGAACATGACCTGGAGGTAATCCTCATTGACCGAGTTTTGGACTCAACATGTGTTGATTTGTATGATGGTACTTATGGTATTTAACAGTTTAACGGTAGTACTGACATAAATCCTGAATTTGAAAACCTTGTTCTTTTCTCAAGCTGGAGGTCCCATTGCTGATATCCTGCAGCAGGCTCTCCTTCCAGTGGTTGGCCACTCAACCTGCACCAGGTCTGACTGGTGGGGCAGTCTGGTGACAAGCAGCATGGTCTGTGCCGGAGGAGATGGCGAGCTGGCTAGCTGTAACGTGAGTCAGATGTATTCAGTTCATTTACACCATGTTTAAAGTTTTTGTTTAAAGCAACAGCATTGTGCAGTTTTGACATGTATGAATATTGTTATCCTTCAGGGTGACTCTGGTGGTCCCCTGAACTGTCAGAACTCTGATGGATCCTGGGACGTCCATGGAGTGGTGAGCTTTGGCTCAAGCATGGGCTGCAACTACCCCAAGAAGCCCTCTGTCTTCACCAGGGTCAGCGCCTACATCAGCTGGATCAACAATGTGAGTCGAAGAGCATTTAACTCTAATACATTTAGTTTGTCTGTGGGGGGGCTTAGCTGTTAGCTCCTTCTCTTCTGACACTTTAACTGGTGGGTTCAAGGGGCATCCCAGTAATGAGAAGTTCTGTTAGTTACTGAGATGCATCCGTACAGTAAAGCCAACAACAGATCAGATGGAGGAACATCCTTCACTGATCAATACATATGATTTTACTTCTATCAAGTCTGACAGAATTACAGCTATACACCATGACTGTAGTCTGTTCCCAGCTGTCATGGGCTCTATTTTGATAAACTAAATCAGGTGTAAAGTGGTAACCAGTTACTTTTGAGCCCCTTAAGCATCTTTTATTATCAATAAAACAGACTTTGTTTACTCGAGATAACAGGATAAATGATCCATTCCCTATAAAAATGTGGAAATGAGAAAATTAACCTGTGTGTGTGTGTGTGTGTGTGTGTGTATTATAAATTCTATATTTTGAACTGAGTTATTTGAAGCATGAAATGTTATAGTAATAGTAAATTTAGTAGAGTAGCATAGGGATTTACTGTGGGAAACATAACTGAAAAGAGTTAAATGCTCTGTCAAGGGAAAAATATTCAAAATATTACTTCTCATCTCCTTTTGCTTTTCTACAGGTGATGACCAGCTACTAAGACGGACTGAGTTTTGTTGTACATCATCTTCAAATAAAGAATATATACTGATGAAACATCAACATTTTTTTGCTATCATATTTCTCTTTAAAGTGTTTGTTTTTCTGATAAGAAATTACTTTATTTTCAGTTAAGATTTTGTAACTACATCCATCAATATATAAATGCATTCAACAAAACTGACAGAACTCCAGGAAATGAAAGATGCAGGGTTTCTCCTGCTGAATAGACAGAGATGTGAGAGGCTATTAATAAAATACAAAAAGTTGATGGTAAAATTTGACGTTAATTTGACATGAAAACACTGTTTAAACCCAAAAAAAGACAGGTAACTACACCATACGAATCAGAACAGACGGAAACACCAGTAGAGAGCAGCATACAGGAAAGAAATGATTAGATGTGCTGTCACCTCTCACCTTGTGATCACACAAAACACTTCACTGACAAATCTCAAAGCATGGAGTCCTCATGTACCCAGTGCACTAAACTAAACTTAAACATGGGGGTCCCCAACCACCAGTCCCCAGCACATCCACCTAATGGTTCCCAACTGCCTGGATGAAAAATCAAATTTAAACCAAAAAGAAAAGCTCAAAATCAATTTGCAATTTAACTAATAAAAAAAAAGAAAGAAATAGAACAACAAACTATTTCCTGCCATCCTACTCATCACCCTGAGAACCAAGGCAAGCCAGGAGTCCAGAGGACAGCCACCACAAACAGTGATCATGCTACATAATGTGCATGCACACACACTAATAATGTTGCTTCTGTCAACAATTATTGAAAGCATTGTTTGTGGTGATTAGTCTACATATATTATTTAACTTTTAAAAAGACTGATTGCCCACATGAGGCTCAATAACACTTCTACGCCTTGAACTCTGCCCATGGCATAGCTCTCTTTGTTTTAACAAAGGCTTCATAGTTGCATCAAATGCACCATCTGATTCAATGTTGAATGCTGTGCTAACTTTTGAATATTTTGTTTTCAGTAACACATGTCACTGTCTCTCACAGGGCCCCTACTACCCCACATGGTTGGCTTCCAATATTTACTCATATGTGTAAAATTAGTATAATGATAATAGATAAGACACACATAATAGCCACAAGATTTGAGAAAAGCAACAGAAATGTGCTGTTTCATAAGCTAGTTAGCCATTAAATTTCCAAAACAAAAATCATATCCTCTTGTCGTTTTGTCATTTTGTCCATAAAAAAGTTAGTTTAACCACACAAAATTCCATTCTTGGAGAGATTTATAGAAACATTTACAACATTTTAGAAAATAAACCTTTAAGTAAAGCTAATGTGTATTGTGGCAAGGGGAACGTTCCTGAGAGTCCAAATTTGTTATAAACGTGAAAAATCTGGCTGTAGGTGAGTGAAATGTAAAAAGTGCAGTTATTTGGTGTCATAGAAGCCTGGTGGCATGTGGGAGGAAGCTGTTAAGCATCTTGGTGCTCCTGCATTTTAGACAGTGATGATATTTTATATGATTGCAACAGACGAAAAAATTCTGTTAAAGTGAGAGGGGTTCTGACTGATGCCCAGGACCTTAATCCTGCAAAAGAGTTTCCCGAACGAGGGAAAATTACTTTTTCTGCCACCTTTACAACCTCCTGCAGGGTGTTTTTTGTCTTTAGTGTTTTCTACCACAATAAAGGTCTTTTGTTTGACATTTCCTCTCTTTTATACATTCTCTGGTCACTCTATTCGGGAAACTTCATCAATTGCTTGTTAGCATGAATAAATAACCCACCCAATCACGTCGCAACAACTCAGAGGATTTAGACATGTAGACATGTTCAAGAGGACTTGCTGAAGTGGAAATCATGGGGGAGAAAACAAAAAGAATGGAGAAAAGAGGGAATCTATGTGACTGAAGTGTCATGGTAGACAGACTGGTGGTTTGAGTATTTGAGAAACTGGTGATCTTTTGTGATTTTCATGCACAACCGTCAGGGCTTTACAGAGAAAGGTAGGAAAAAGAGAAAATATCCAGTGAGCAGCATTCATCTTGTGAGGTCAGAAGAGAATGGGTAGACTGTTTTGAAAGGCAGATGGACTATAGAATCCTACACTTGGTGCCAGCTAAGAACAGCAAACTGAGGCTACTATTCACATTGGCTAACTAATATTGGACAACAGAAAAAATGGAACAATGTCTGGTCTGATGGCTCTCGATTTCAGCTGTGACATTCCGATGTAGGGTTAGAATTTAGCATAAACAACATGAAATTATGGATCCATCATTTTTATCCTTTCAGGTTCGGGCTGCTGATGGTGGTGTACTGGTACGGGAACACACTTTGGGATGGATTGCATTCACCTGGGAACTATTTAGCAGCTTATTACTTTGCACGTTAGCTGCTAATGCTCAGACTATACGCTAACTTCAGCATGTTCAACAAACACAGAATGGTTTGAAAATAACAGGAAGTGACGTCAACATTCCTGTATGTACTCGATATAGATTTGATAATGGACTGGTAAATGTATCAAATTAAATGGAACTTTATTTGTAAAGTGTTTTTTCTGCAATAAAATGTAACACAAAGTGCTTTACACAATATAAAAACACAACAAAGAAAATTCATCAGCCCCTCCCTTCTCACACATTCATACACACACCCAACCAGCATCAATTCCCAACACTAGTCTTAAACATCACACATACACCTACCTAGTTATATTTTGCTGAGTACAGATGAGCCTGGTAAGGAAGCACCATCGCAAGAGCCATCTGCACCAGGAGTCCACCAGACCACAGTATCAGGGGCACCATCACTGTCACTAGTCTAAAGACCAAAGACATGAAAGGCCACAGCCATGGCCAATTTGACACCCAGTGCAGAGGGCTCCCTCTGAGGAACACCGGAAAATATGCAAAAAAATTATGAAATACATGAAAAATAACAGAACAATAAATAATTGATACAAAGAAAATGATAAAAGCAGTATTATCAATACTAAAATAAAAATAAAGAATAAAATGTTACTGAAAAGAATTGGGTAAAAGTAAATAACTGTAACCCACACTAACATAATCAATATTAAGTATGAGCCAAATTAAACAGATGAGTTTTGAGCCTGCTCTTAAAAACATGAATGTTCTCTGCAGACAGCGATCTTTTGAATCTGTTTATTGGAAATGCATGTAGACCTGTCAGATCATTTTATTACAATCTTTTGATTACTCACAGATAACTGATTTAAAACGATCATGTAAACAGCTCAGTGTTTTATAAAAATAGTTATCTGAGAATGATTTTAACATTTAAGAAAAGTTGGTGTTGTTATATGAATATCTGTAAATGAATCAGTTTCAAATGGAATCAGATCCAATCTAAATTAAATTGCATTAGTCTGTTGTGAATCAATTCGGATTAGAAAATTAGTGGACCAATTCATTATTTCCTTTCTTTAGAACAGACACATAATTACCAGAGACCATTATTATTCCCTCTGTACAAGCCCTTATTCTTCGTTACAGGTTATTTTGTCAAAACCCCAATTACTGTCTGGTCTGCTACTGACCGAGATCTAATTTATAACCGTGATGCATTCATTATTAACAAAAAAACCACTTCCCCCCTATTTTGCTCCAAGGGTTCATTTGCATGTTAATTATCTTCATTGTTACATGTTAATTATTTTTAGTGACACAGACAAACAAAATAAAAGCTCTTTCACTTGCCCTCAACTCACATTGTCCAACCAATTCCACTTTATCACTTCAGATATTGTTCACTTTGAATGAAAGTTTTATTTCTGTTTGGAAAGAGTTTTGTTTATTTTATTGACATTATGCTTTTGAACATGACTGACAAAATATGTAACACTGTTCAGCGCAATGCGGTACTGGGAAGGCCTGCATATTAACATGACTTACCAGTCCCACACCCTCATATAATCATGTAAATCTGGTAACAGTAGACTGTAAGGTATTCTAACAGCAGATCTCCAGCCAAACTCCCCCTGTCAGTTACTTTTGTGGAAAAAAGAAAGTGACGAGTGATGAGAATGTTATTGCTGATCTGTGGAGCACAAGTATATCTGTAATGTCTTTTTTTAAATTAGTATTATTAATATTACCATTGTTTAATTTTTCCTTATTATGTATTCCTTGCAAAAAATACATAGTTTGATTTCTTGCGATCACAAGTCAGATTTTGCAAAGCAGGTCCAGTTGTGTGTGTGTGCGTGTCTTTTTAATAAAGGATAACTTGTACACATGAAATTCTCAATAAATCGTAGCAGTTTTTTTTTCAATACAAATTTCTGATTAAGAAATAAAAACATAAATGAACGCCTGAGCTTTTGTCAGATTTAGTATGGTGTTGTCTTTCGCCACACGATGGCGACAGAGTACTGTCTCACAGTCCACTTGAAGAGAAAGGCTGTTATTTCCACTGTATTGTCACAATTTAAATCACTTCATAAATTTAAACAAGAGCTAAAGCAGAGGGCAGAGACTGGACCACAAAGCTGCACATGACTGATGATAAAACTACTGTACAGCTGTTCTGATTGTAAGTCATCTGTGATGTGATACACAATCAATTTCCTCACGCTTGAATTAAAATGATAATACCAGCAACACTTTCTGATTTTTGATGCCGCTCAGACATATACTTATATTTACTTTATTGGATGTGTGGCCAGAATCTACCAAGCTTTCACCATATTGGTTTATGGTTTACCCCAGTTAGATGCAGAACAGGCGGGCTGATGCTGTCAGTGTGTGCGTGAAAATGGATTTGTCAGAGAACTAAAATTTACTTCATGGAACGGATTCTGTTTGACGTGAGACAGCATGTGTTACAGCAACGGCTGTCTGATCATTGCACACTAGCATGTGGGAGGTTTCCAGTCTATGCGCTAAACCCAACGAGCAGTGAAGTCAAACAAATGTAACCTTTCATCCTCTTTTGTGCTGTGATGAGATGTTGTTGGCACGAAGCAGAATTTCTAGATGGCTGTTTGAGACACAGCTTCTGCTCTCAGCCATCTGCTACCATCTCAGGGCACAGAAGAGAGCTGGATGTTGATGAACCAAAGCTATATACAGTTGAAGTATACAAGGAACAGTGGAGTAGGTGTAAGTGCTGTGAATCTTTGGTAATAATTTCATTCTCCAAATGTTGCAGAGTTGAAAATAGTTCAGATAATATAATTATTCCTTTAGTAGCTGTTATAGTTTTTAAATAACATCGTAGCTGACTTCTCAGTTCAGCAGATAAACATGCTATGATTAAAAAAATAAATAAATAAATAAAATTCCTTGTCTAGTGTTGCTATACACCAGTCTTGTGCTCGTCGGGGCTTGCTGGCTGTGGCAAATCTGCTGCTGGGAAATGGAGTCTAAAAACAACACAGAGCTGCAACTAAATGGCTCCTCAGCATCAGTGCTGACAATGCAAGCAAGCACTGTTTAGCACCACTTTGATCCTGAAGAGCATAGTTTCAAATGTGCCAAGTGACAACCGCAGTGACTTCATGCCAGACATCCTCCAACTCACCCATAGCATTTCACTTTGCACTCCTGGGTGTGCTTACCACCTCCCCCAAACAGGACCATGAGATCACAATCACATTTTCTTGTTGTAAAAGAGCAACGCGAATAAAAGGAGCTGCAGGTGTGATGTTATGTCTGTGACATTTAACGTGTCACTTGTCACCTAGTTGATTTTTTTTTGCTCTTTATCCAGGATTATAGGCTGATGAGATCTCATTGTTACAGTTTGGTCATTTACAGTTCATCATTGAAGTTGTATTTATGTTCATGCACATGTGTAGTTCCACTGGTTTCATTGTTATTTTTTATTAAATGTACCACTCAATATGCCTGATCTTTATTGGCTTCAGCTCTGCACATGTGGCATGGTGACATGTCTGGTTTTGCATTTATCCTGTGATCCTGTGATTTTAGTTAGTAGCATGTAATGTTGCTGTACTGGTCTAGCAGACATGCCAGTGGGCAGACAATCAAACTCGAGAAGCAACTTAAAGCAAATAAACAGCAGTGAAAATATTAATTTTCACTTTCTGTTTTGTTATTGAAGAAGTTGCCACAGTATGCTGTTACATGTTTAATGTGCCACAATCTAAAGAGAAAATATCACCTTTATTATTTATTAGCTCAGTGACTAGTTGATGTCATCATCACCAATGTGTGCAAGTGTGTGTGTGTGTGTGTGTGCAATGAGGCAGCTTCTCCCCGTGTGGGCATCAGGGGACAAAGTAGTCTTTATGCAGTGTGCCGAGCTCCGAGGCAGAAACATTGTTGAGCAGTAAAACATTCTGTAACTAAAACCACATGTTCCAGAGTGTACAGCAGACAAACTCATGCAGCCTCTGCAGCTCCACATCAGGAGTTAGTGTCCTATCATCAACGGCTTCATTTTGACTCCACTGCAGCACTTGTACAACGTCATGCAATTTATACAAATGAGCAAACTAAGCTCAGGAAAAAATAAATGAAACAAAACAGACATGTGTTTGATTTGACCTTTCTTAAAAATACCCAGATGCTCATTAGCTTTTGATTAGCCTTTTAGGATAAAGATGTGTTATTTATTTCAACATCCTTTTGGGGAGATCTGCACCTAATTTGGTGTAATAGAAATCTGTGTGACATTGCTGAATGTTGAAATGTATCTCCACGCTAACAGGCTCTACTGATCACAGTGTTGAAAAACAAAACTGCAGATCAGTCACTGAATAACTGCATTGAGTTGACCATCTGCAGGCCGAATTATTTGAACTGTCTATGACTGTAAAAAACAGTTTAGGTGACTGCAACTTACTTTGCATCAGACAACTTAAGTATCATTTTAGGAGCCCATATATTGACTTTTCCCCCATATACCTTGTACTGATGCTTCTTTGTTTTATTAAAGTTCTTATTTGACTTTTTAATCTTTGTATTGATTTTACAAATTGCTTTACATGATGCCAGAATTCACAACAGATTTTAAGTCACCTTTATGAGGCTTGAGTTTTATTCTTCAAGATTACAAGCTGATTTTGGTTTAGAAGACTACACTTACATTACTATTTTATTATCAGTTATATTATCAATAAGTGGCTTGAATTGCTTGTGAAACAATAATCATTTAGTTGGTTGCCATTATTTGCAAGACAATACATACTCCAAAGAAAAAGTCTTGTTAATTAAATTGTAAAATTCCTATCTGAGAATGTATGGACAAAAAGATGTGATAACATCTGGAGGAAAACCAAGTGAACGGAGACTAGGCTTTATAGAATTATGCTATTTATGAACTTTCTCCCACAGCTAATTTAGGTCATTTTGGTTTTAAGCAAAGGAAAGAAAAAAAATTGCTGTGACCCTTAAATTGTTCCAAAAACTTCCAGAATATTCCCCCCCCCCCCCCCCCCCCCCCCCCCCCCCCCTTACATATTGTAACCCTGGTGGCTGTTACTGGAGCTACTGTGTTTATGTAGGGGTGGCTCTGTGAATTATTGGAAAATCTGTCATTTATAGAATTTTCCTTCATAAAACTGCAGCCAGGAGCAGCTGTTCATTGCTGTTTTTCAGCCTTATATTTCCATCCTTCTAACAGTTCTACAAAGTTTAGTGATTCTCTCACAAATCTGCACTGTAGTAATCATTGAGTCGGTTGGAGTTTCCACCCAATCCTCCCTCCTTTTAACTTCTGGGATCGTGAGGGTGCTGCGTCTTGAAATGCTTTAAACCACTGCAGTCTGGCGAAGGAGGTCAGTTCTAATTAAGGGGGCAGTGTGCCACATTAGCCATGCATAGAGTCAGGCTGGTAACAGCGTCAAGTTCAGTCAACCCCCAAAGTTAAGGCTGAACCCTTGACCCAGACCTTGTGCCCCAATTTCCTTCTTTCTTCTAATGCTTGCTCAAACTTTCCTTTGCGTAGCTGAATTTCTGCTCTTCTTTTGCATTAACAAAGAAAACGTTACAACTCCTGTTTAACCGTTCATTTCTCAGCTTACTTCCGGAAACTACTTGACTTTTTATTAAAGAGGCTGACTATAGACTTTTTTGTGTATTGGTTTGGTTAGACAGAAGATGTGGAGGTCATTCCTGAAAGACTACATTTATCTGTATGCCTGTGAATGACATTCATTTACAAATAAAATTATGATATGTTTCCAAATTCTCAAATAGATGATGTTATTTCTTTAGTCAAAATGACCATGAAGTGTTTCAGGTAGCTGGTCAGTTCAGCTAATTTGTAATTGCTAACATGCGTCTTTTAGCTGCGTTAGCTTTGTCCCTTAATGGTCTTTTGAAGTGCTGAAATTGCGTGTCTGGGGCCATGTTTGTGTTATTGCAGATCCTCTGAGAGTCCATTGTTGGAAGACCTCACAGGTTCCCCCCTAATCTAATTGGGCACGGATGTCCCGGCTCAGGACCTTTCTCCATGCTCTGGGGATTGACAGAGCTGTTCAGAACTTGAAAAATCACTTGTGCAAATACAGCCTTGTTTAATTACAGGAGGGGGGGGGGGGCACATGCATATCATCGCACACAATCCCTCAAGCCCAGTAAATGCCCAGTCTAACTCATTTCAGACTAGATATTGTACTCCACCTCCACAAGAATCTCTATCCAAATAGGAACTGGATTTTGGTCTCCTCTCCTGCTTATCCTAAAGCCCTTAAGCACCCTTCACTTCTCCTCAATTCACCTTTACTTTTCAAGTGATATACCTCCCAGAACTTCTCCACCAAGTGTAAACACTTGAAGATTTTCATGCACTATCATTTATAGTGTCCCTTGCTGATGGCCCCTACCTCCACCCCCATGCTCTCTCACCTCCAGCCAATCCTTGACCACCACAGCCTCCACCTCTATATTCCAAATTGCCAATCCCAATCTAATTTATGGAATATTTTGGAGGTAACTGTATACGGCGGCAGGGGAGATAACATCTCCAGGCCTCTGTGAAGGACAGGAACTCAGCAGTGTGTGTTTAATAACATAAACTGCTGAAAAAGGGCCCAGGCCGGTGCATTGGCAGAGGAGCAGGCCACTGAGACAGGGAGAGAGAGATTGAGAGAGAGGGGACCCAGTGTTCTGGGGTGGGGTGGGGGTAATTGAGACCATGTGAGCCTCTCCAGTGGAGGGATTAGAGAAGAAACGGAACTCTCTTAGCCTTGAGATCGCTTTCAATTAGATGCACCCAAAGCAATGGTAGTGGGGAGACAAGAAGGGTCAGAGCGTGGCCCAAAACGTCTGGGTGAAGGAGGTGAGTTGAAGGGTGAAAGGGAAGTTCGGTTTGTGTTCTCACTTTTTCCTCTTGATGCAAGTTGGCACTGATGTCCAGGCTGTCTATGTCATGTTTTAGGGCAGAGGATCCATGTCTCCAGGGTAACATGATGAAAGCATCTCAACCAACATTTTTTTTTTCAAACTTTTCTTTTGCATCCAAACGAAATAAGTTCTGTAATGTTGTTTTCTGTTTTCAGTAACACCTTCAGAAGCTGGTGGCAGTCCAGCAAAACAACCCGTCACATCCTCTGCCGTTGCCACTAAACATGTGATTTGATGTGACACGTGAAAATCATTTTGGACACGCAAGCATGCTCATAAACACATATTGATAACTTTTAGGAAGAAAACAAAATTTTGATAACATTTTAGGATCTTTATTTTTCCCACATTTATATATATATATATATATATATATATATATATATATATATATATATATATATATATATATATATATATATATATATATATATTTATATATATATATATATATATATATATATATATATATATATATATATATATATATATATATGTATATATATATATATATATATATATACATATATATATATATATATATATATGTATATATATATATATATATGTATATATATGTATATATATATACATATATATATATATATATGTATATATATATATATATATATATATATATATATATATATATATATATATATATATATATATATATATGTATATATATATTTATATATATATATATATATATATACATATATATATATATATATATATGTATATATTTATATATATATATATATATATATATATATATATATATATATAGAGAGAGAGAGAGAGAGAGAGAGAGAGAGAGAGCGAGAGATACTTTGAATATATATATATATATATATATATATATATATATATATATATATATATATATATTCCAACAAAGTCTGTCAAGTTCTGTTCTGTTGTACCACACCATTGCGAATCACGAGGGACTAGCAAACCAGAGAATAACAGCCATAGGTGTTCTGTATGATCTCATAAGGAATTATGGCAGTAAAACACGTCTTCACAGTGAGGCTAGTGATAACCAGAGGTGGCACATTCCCACTTGACTGGGTTTTCCATGGCAATTCAATCAGGTGATATTGGGTCTGAACAGCTACAGTAGTGCAGAGCAGATGCAACTCATATAGGAAGCTTAAGCTTTTCAGTCATGGCACGTGTATGCAACAAGCACTGGGCTAGCTGCCTACTCTGTACACTGCAGGTTTGATCTCAGTGTGTTCTGCAGCCATCATGTTTCTGTCTAATGACCTAGAGCTGGCCCTTTTAACATCATAGTTGTCATGTATCATTAAGAATGGTTGTGAAAGTTCTAAATGTACATGTATCATCTGCCTTTGGTTTGCCCAGATTCCCTGAATTTTATTTAAAACACATGACAGTTTGAGTATTTAGGTTGTTCCACTTCATATGAAATCTTAAAAGGAATTAATCAAAAGTACACAAATGTTTTTTTTTTTTTTTTGGGTTTTTTTTTAAAGGTATGTAGGGAGTTAAGAATAAGAGGGAAATTATTCAATAAAGTGCATCTATGAGCATTTGTGTTGTATGGCCACCTCGAAATCTAAAAACGAAGTCAGTAAAAGTTAGTGATTGCAAAGTTACAGCAGGTGTTTTAATGTTCGGGGGTGAACTTCTTTTGGTTTTCTTTAACCATTCCTGAAGTCCTGAAAGAATACATAATAATATATACTGTAATAACAAAAACCTTTTAAATCTCATTTTGAGCCCCCTAAATTTAAATGACAAGTCTGAAACCTGTACAGATATCGTAAAAGGAAGCTTATGAGGTATCTTCCATTCCCTGCATGCCAATTCAGAGTTCTGGCCTCTTGTATGAAATGTCCCTTCATATGTTAAGTGTTATTTTTGCAAAACCGTGCAAGAGCAAGGATTGTTTACATGTGGTTTATTTTCACTGTGTAACAGTTATACAGAAACCCCAATCACCACAAAAGACTGACAGGCCAACATCTCTGTTGTACTTTCAGCATCATTTAACTCTCACTGCATGGCTCATATTCATTCAGGTTTATCCCTGCTGTCTGTCTCAGTTTGGTTAAAAAGGAGAGTCTGAGCACATATGCGTATAGTTTACTTAAACAGTACTACATGAGGTGCTGCCACATTCAGAAGTTCAGACAAATAGGTTAAATGCTTGAATGCGTTAGATATTAAGTAATAGGCTATTACTGTTTAATATTGTTAATATAGTGTTAAGATTGTTAAAATTCTGAAGGCATCCCGAGTAAGCTCAAAAAGGAACGTCTAACAGCAGCCGGCAACCTCCTTCCCCATTCAAGTCATACCAGATGCAGATTATAAGTTACTGTTTCTAAAGACAGCAATTCCAAAAAGGTCCCCGTCACTTTGTGTTGCATTCAAAGTATCTTTGAAGTGGGATATTGGAACTCAAAGTTATATCATCTTAGACGTCTAGATAGATAGATATATTTCACATGTAATGTGTTTACCCCCACCAAGGAGTTGTGTTTACTTGGCGTTTTATCTGTTTGTTTGTCTGTTTGGGTTCAAGATAACTCGAAAAGTTGTTTTCAGGAAATTTTCAGGAGTTGTTGGAAATGTGAAAAAAGAATAACTGATTTAATTTTGGTGTTGGTCTGGATCATCGTTTGAATCCAGGAACTTTTCAAAGGCCTTGGCGTAGGTTTGCGCTGTCTGAGTGCTTTTCTAGTTTATAAACTGTTCTTATCGCCAGTGTACAGAAAAAGCTTTGAGATGACATATTAAGAAGGCCTGCTGCACAGTGGTGCAGTGGTCAGCAATGTTGTCTCATAGATGGTTGCTTGTGTGTGTGTGTGTGTGTGTGTGTGTGTGTGTGTGTGTGTGTGTGTGTGTGTGTGTGTGTGTATGCCCCATGTTCAAATAATGTGTGGTTTCTCTCTGGGTTAATTCCTTTGTCTATCTGTGATGATGGAATGATGCATGTTTTAGAATAGGCTCTGCGCTGCTGCGGAATACAGACAGTTGATGGACTTTTAATTTGTTCTTAAAAAATGCCTTTTCCACATCATGAAAAAGACTTCTTTACACCTTTCACTTTTCATGCAAATCACAATGTTGAAATCAACCAAACCTCTTACAAACCAAATCACTTTTCAACTGACTTGTGATGTGTGGATTGTAACTTATGGGTATTAAAAACTTAATAAAAGGGACAAATTAGCAGCTAACTGCAACCTCTGTGGTATCAAAAATAGATTGAACTGTTGCCAGATCCAACAGATCCACCTAAACACACCTGGAGAGGTTAGTCACCTGTAATATGGAAGCTTAACATTAGCATCTATGTTAGCAGGGATAGTAACACCAGAGCAGAAAACGTTAGGGTCACAGGGGAACTGGAACTTATCCTAGCAATCATCAGGCAAGAGGCGGGGTACACCCTGAACATGTCACCGGTCCATCACAGGGCCAACATAAAGAGACAAACAGCCATTCATGATCACATTTAGTCCAAGAGAGAATTTAGAGTGACCAGTTAACCTAACATGTATGTCTTCTGGCGTTGGGAAGAAGGCAAAGTACCCTGAGAGAACCCACGCATACATAGGGAGAACATGCAAACTCCTCACAGAAAGGTAACTGTTCAAACCTCCCCCCCTGCCAAGGCTTGAACCAGCATCACTATGCCACCTTGTTGTGTACATATGTTATAAGCTGAATAAATTTTCTTGTTCATGATTTTCTGAATTCAGTAAAGCTAAGATATTGTTCAGAGGAGTGAGACAAAGCATTTGCCAATTTAAGCTAACGATCAGTGCTGTTATATTAGCTTATTAGCTTTCAAGTCCAAATCTTGTCACAAATCACTTTTAGTTGTATTGAATGACCTGTCGTGGTACACGCGACAAGATTTGGACTTGACCTTTGTATCTGCAAAAAAATCACCGAGATACTTCTAGTAGGCAACAAGAAATGACCGAGATTGCAAGTTTTTCCATAAATATTCTTCATAGTATGCCTTCTATACTATTTTACAGCATTAGTTGTCATGTTTTTTAGCAGGTTTTAAGTTGCTTTTGGGTTCTTATCAGGTTAAAGGAAGGCAGTTCAGTTGCAGCATGTCTTTAAATGCCACATAAAATAATTCACATTTCTCCTTTAAACAGCATAAAAACATCAACAACTGCAACATGGTAGGGATGTCAGATTTCTTTTTTAAATTGTGAGTAAATGTATTCAGATGGAGAATTTGTATGTAACAGAACCTCATTCTCCTGCTCTTCATAACTAGAGAATATAATTTTTCCATGGCTCTTGTTGCAGTAGTGACTTACTGCAGCTGGTTTTAACCAAAAACTGCACGCTCCATCCCCTCTGGCTAAGTAGTTCACATAAGCACAGCAGCTAATTATTAGTAATGCTAGCCTGAGTTCATGGATGTTGCTTTTGAAAAATGCTTCTAACTTGTTTAATTGTCTTGTTGTAATACCAGAGTGCTGAGGGCTTCCATGCTTTTGTCCCAAATTCTTGCACCAAGTTTACCAGCAATCTAGCAGTAGCCACATGTATTGGATTGGTGTTTTTTTTTTTTCTTTTTTCACTATCATTATCCTTATGATTTTGGGAGGACATCTACACAAGTGCTTCTGCAATAGCGACAATCAAAAACAAACTGTCTAATGAGTTGTGTTTTTTTTTTCTTTGTGCATGTTAATTTGTCAGTAGCAAAATGTAAAATCGCACACTGCAAACATCTAAATGACCAAACTGACAGTTTTTAGTATTTAACAATCATTTGCTGAGCATAAATTACATGAAGTTTACGTTTTCCTTCCTGTGCTCAGAGGGCAGACCGGGGAGCTCTAAGTGTACCAGGTTAAAGGCCAGAGTCATTGTCAGCCCCTATGAGGTAATTATGTGTTTGTGTTTATAGCACGTTGACTCCCCACTCTGTCTCTTCACTGCACTCCATCTTTCTGACTAGCTCCCCCCTCCCTCCTCTCCCTTTCTTTCCTCTCTGTTCTTTGCACAAGTCGTCTCCCTCTGGGAAGAGGTGCCTGAGATGTTGGTTCAGCCATACATCTCTGTCAAAATCTCTATGAATAAATTAACCTTTTAAAGATTAGTCCACCCTAATACCTCAGGGTTTTTTAAACAGAGGAGCGGCGCCCCTCCAGCCCCCACCCATTCTACGCCAAGCCTCACCAACTTGCTGTTAATAGTGAAACGAGAACTTTCAAAAGCACAAATCTATTTCTCCAACCCAGCAGTGGCAATGTTTCACAATAAGAAAATCATTTTAAAATTATTTTATTTTTCCATTCTGTTCACTTTAATTCTCACAATAGAATTTTAATTTAGTAGATGTTGTCCTTCCAGTCTAAGATAACTTGCAGTTTAAGTTTTCATTCATCCACCAATTACGTTTGGTATGTTTGAAATCTAATGTGTTTATTGTTTAGTTACTGGAGTTAAATTACGACTGACATTTGAATATGAGACTGTGTAGCTGGGAAGTTCCTCGGTAATGAGCCAGGGCTCAGATTGTGCACAATTCCCA
Organism: Telmatherina bonti; assembly: GCF_933228915.1. Classification (NCBI taxonomy): domain Eukaryota; kingdom Metazoa; phylum Chordata; class Actinopteri; order Atheriniformes; family Telmatherinidae; genus Telmatherina; species Telmatherina bonti. Next base: position 18,810,236 of record NC_136622.1, on the reverse strand, counting down.
ACTTATCATTCTTAAGCACCTTGACAACAACAAAAGAAACACTTACACAAGGGAAGGCTAACAATCCTTAATAAAGAGTTGCAAATTTAGTCAGATGTCATGTTTTGTGCTCACCCTCAACCTACCCCTCCCGCCCCCACCCAGCCAGGATCAGTTGTCCACACGTTTTCTTAAAAATGAGACATATTTAATAAAAAAGTATGCAGATACATTACACACTCCCCTGCACAGTTATCCTATCTCAGAATCTCTTGTGCATGAAAAACATCTGTACAGGATTGTAAGACGGACCAAAATGGTGTTTTGCTTTTTATTTCAAGCTGCTTGTGTGTGTAATGTAATTCCATCTTATCACAGCTTTGTCAATGTTATTGTTGAACAACAAACATTTATTAATCTCACCATAAACTGTGAAGTTGTATCAATGGTGTTTGAGGTAAACTGGCCATGTTAATCAGTTACTATCAGTTACTAATATAAACACAATGGCTGCATGTGCTATTTAAAAGTTTAAAAAAAATAAAAATATCTAATTTAATACACAATTAAACCCTTCAGTTTAACATATGTCACTGTGTCCTACAATCTTTTTCAACACATCTTTTGGAAAATGCCTGTTAGATGTGATTTTACATGAAAAACTCTCCTAAAGAACTCAAGTGAAATTACACCAAAAGCAAAAAAAAGTTGTTAGCATGGCGAGCAGCACCTGGAGACCCTCCAAGCATTAATAAGCACCAACTGAGCATATGAGAGTCTGACTATTTTTTTACATCATGCATGTTGATGCCTCTCCATTTCTTCCTGTTTGAATAGAAGACATTTACAACTTCTATTGCAGAACAAGACATTTTGTCATTGTTTCTGAACAAAACAAAAAAAACAAAAACACACTGGGTCTGACTGAATAGGACATATTCTTCTTTTTTTCCCTAAACCAAACGTTACAGTGGGCTCTTGTTGGCAATTGGGCTAGTCCCATCCACCTTGGTTTTTTTTAAACAAATCAGGATAATTATGAAGAGCAGGTTTAAGGCTGAAATTCCTTGGAAAATAAACCATTTTTGACTGAGAGAATATGACATGTATTGGCTATGTCGCAGGTTTTGGGTTTCACTCTCAGGGCAAGCAGAGGCGTCTCCTGGACTTCCTGAGCTCTAACTTGTGCCAACTCATGTACTGAAGAACTTGACGTCCCCTTCTCTATTTTTGATGGGGAGGGGAGGGAGTCTACAACGAAGCGGTGAAGGACAAGAGTTTCTCCATTCCGCCGGTCCTCCTGGTCCTCAGTCTCCCCTGTTCGACCTCATCACTCAATCTTTGTTTAGCCCCCTGACATGTTTTAACCAAGCACTCCTGGCTTAATTTATGCCTCTAAAGACCAGCTTGGCAAAGGAGCGCTTCCAGTAAAAGTCCACTGCCTGAGCCATTGACCCACACTGTGGCAAGCCAGCTAATTTAATTTCTTTTAGATGGGAGAGGGAAGCAGTAACAAAAAAAGTGTGTCATCTTGGAAAATCTTGGCCTACATAGATGTGTATTTCTTTTTTCTCTCTCCTCTACAGACAACTTTTGATTACTGTAAAGAAGGTTTTGCTGACCTTTTTTGTTGCAAATTTTCAATGGCTGACAACATGTGACTGCCTAACACACAAAACATATCCTCTTATAGTGAAAAGGCCATCGCTGCAGAACAGAGCCCAATTATCTTAGCTGGTCGCCAGACAAGTCTAGAGTGGCCGTGAGATTTATGGCCTGAATTCCCACGTCTAATGGTAAAGTAGAAGTTATTAACTTTTAAAAGTGAGTCTGTCTCTCATACCCATGCACCCATGTCCCCCTCCATTTTTGTGTCTGCAGAAGCTTAGTTTAAGTGTGTGATTAACAATGGCTACAACTGCTTTGCTGGACAGGAGATTTGGGCAAATAGTGATTTTAAAACCGTATTTGCATATAGCTGATCATTTTGTTACTCCGATGGCATTGCCATGTACGGTACATAAATAATTGCAGAAACTAAAGCATATATACTCATGGACCAGAGATGGGTTATTGCATAAAATCTCACATACTATTTGTGTATGGGATGAGAGACACTTTCTGTTTTTTCTCAGTAGGAGGCTCCAAAGATCACAGAATGCCTGCCTGTGTCAGTAACTAAAGCAGGGAGCTTAGCCGATCTCTTGGTCTGCTTCCCTGCCCCCTACAAGGCTGGACCCGGCAACAGTCCACATATGGAAATGCTTGATTTGATATAGTGTCATTTTACGTTGCAGAAATGAGTATATGCATGTTCTCCCCCTTTTTGCAACCAACCGCCACAACTACTATAACCCACAGAGGATGAAATGTGACCCATGGTTACTACAAGCGCTATTTAAAAAGAACACAGTTCTCATTTGATCCTTCTGCCGACACAATGAAATTATGTATTGTAAATGCAAGACTCACATTCATACTATTTAAAGTAAATATCCATAATTCTTGAAATAAACAATTCATTGTATAAGTCTTTAACACTGATGAGAAAAAATCTGCAACTAAAGATATTTTTTTTCTAAATTTGTAATGAAAAATAACATTGTTGAAATTTAATTAACATTCATAATCTTGTAAAACACAGACCTTTATGTATAATTAGAGAAATCACCTAAATTATACATAATGATTTTTTTCTGTGCTTATAAAATGTTATTTATGTGTTTGTTTCTTAAAAGTGAAATTTTTAAGCTTAAGATATTAATTACTGGATGAAGCATATCACAACACGTGCAGGTCTGATTCTCAAATATAAAGTTGTGATGTTTCAGAATCCTGACTTGTCAGCGTTCTCTCTGGGAGGAATGATGTGCATTAGTGTTCTCAGCCTGCAAGCAGAAGGCTGCTAGTAAAATGTGTGTTTGGTTGGAATCCAAGATCCATGCAGTGCAGTATGTGGAGTCACCAGCCAAGTTTGCTGAAGACCAGAGGAAAAGCAAGGACTTCAATGTTATGATGTAAGTCATCAAACCTTTAAAATAAGAGTGCCAATTGTGATTTCCTGAGATTTCCCAGAATTTCTTCTTTCTAGACTGCTGGAAGTACAACGTCATTGCACCGTCAAGAAAAACTGTTTTCCCCCTTTTGGGCTGTTTTGGCGGTTGTGGAAAAAGGGTTCCTGCTCCAAGCGATCAAGTAACTTCTGCTTTACAGCTTCTGTGTACAGCCTGCCTGCTGAGATGTAAGCAGCGGGCCAGAAGTAACCAAACACAACAACCGTAAGCGGGCTGAACAGACTCGTTTGTCAATGCAGAAATATTCAAAGGTGCAACCTTCCTTTTCCACTGAATAATTTTCCTCTGTCACGTTTCCCCTTTGATTGGGGTCAAAATGCCATGACAATAAATGTTATACCATTGCAATACTGTATGATCAACCTTGTTTTCAGAGAAGGTTTTTTTCTATATAAAGAATGTGCCAGGATTAATTCTGTGTAACCACCACACAAAAGAATTTCACTTGTGAGGTGTCATGGGGAAAGAAAAGAGAACATCTATCTGTTAGCTTTTACAAAGACAACCAGAGTTCCTCCTAACCGAACAAATGGACTTGTCTTGTGTGAGAGGCGAGACAAAGGCATTTTCACTTTCAACGCCCACACCACTGCAGCACCAGCCTCAACTGCTGGCTAAAGACCAGTAAAACCATTCAAATGTTTCCTCCACCCCAGAGTCTGGGCTAGTTCCCCTTAATCTCACACTAGTTGAGACCTCAAGAGTCTGTCACCTTTCCTGTCACGCTCGGCTGCCTGCAGCCCATTGGCCGGCAGCAGATTTATTTCTCCCTGTCAGGGCCAATAGCGTGGCAATGTGGCTCAGCCCACTGTTTAGTTACAGTGACAAACATGCTGATTAGAGAGGCCCCGATGATGGATGGCTCCTCGCAGGAGAGCGCTCCAAGTTTTTAGCGGGTCATAATGGGTGTGACACTGCACAGCCCCTCTCCCTGTTTCTTCCTTTCTTTTCGTCCTCTCCTGGCGGATAGACCCCTCCCCCCAGGTCACACTCAAAAGGTCAGGAGTTAACGGGCCAGCCTTTGCGCATTGCCGGCACATCAAAATGACCCTGTTTGGAGTCATATTTGTAGACACTCCATCATCATCATGGCCACTGCGACACCTCTATTCCCTGCTTCCCAGTGGCCTTTTTCTCCTGTGACCACAAGCTCCCACACAGGTAAATGGGAGGGTAAGCAACACTCTGAGCTTATTTAAACTGCCCAGCTCTCTTACTCACTTTCTTGCAGGGGAGACACTCATATGCACAACACACAAAAAAGCCCACTGTTTCCTTTAATACAGGCTTTCGTAGAGTCGTATTGAATTTATTTCCACCAAATGGATTTAGTATGTAGCTTGCTGAGTGTGTCTGGGACTGTTTGATATTGAGTTATGGTTGAAAGACTGTTCTTTCTGGAAACATTGAGCTACCACTTAATCCACTCTGAAGTCTGCAGCACTCACTCACTGCAGGAAGCCTTTGCCACTGAAAGATCCAGGACGATTTTAAGATTTGAGAATATTTCAGCTGAACCTGAGTTTCAAGTCTAGTTTCATTCACATGTGCTCCTTCTGCTTATCCACTAAATGAAATATGGTCATGAAGTTTTAACAACTATTACAACAGTCAGTATCCAGCAGGCCCTTTGTTCTTACGCCACTCACACTTGCTTTGAGTTTGGAGGGCCAGATGTTTAACCTGACTGGTGATTATAAATATGCAGCTAGTCAAAATCCAAAGAGATGTTCTGACTTAGTGCTGTGGAGTCCAGGTCCTAGGGGCCACTTTTCCCCTTCACACTGATATGTGCCCAGGGGCAGGTTGCACATGTTTGTGTGCGAGGAAAGCTGGGAAAGTGTGGAGCAGAACAGCATCTCATTTGTATTCTTTTCAAAACAGATCCTCTGCTGCATTAATGACTCCTAACTAAAACATTCATAAAGTGTTATTGGATTTTAAGCAGTGAGGTTAAGAAGCGTGACCTTGGAGGTTTGAAGGTTGCCAGGTCCTCGCTCTGGTTCCTTCCTTCCCTGCCTCCTCCCTTTCCCTCTTCCTTTCTATTTGGACGATCCAGTGACATCACAGCAGCTCCACTTCAAATTGGATGCAGAGAGTGAGAAGTTCAGCAGTAGCCCAGGGCAGTGAATATTTTTCCATTTATTTATGGGGAGTGGAGGAGAGGAGCAAAGGGGGAAGGAGGACATGAAGACAAAAAAAGAGTAGAATACATTAAAGGTTAAGTAATAAGTAATCAAAATAGTTCCTTCAGTGTGTATGCATACTCAACCCAATCTCATGATTAAGTGAGCCATAGCTTTTCTTGCATACAATCCCCCTTAGATACCTGGCCATCCAGAGGTAGAACTGATCAGTAAAGTGAGTCTGAGAGGGGAGACAAAGCAAAACACAGGCGTGGTTTACACCTTGCATGGGGGCTGACGTACAATAGTTCTCATTTTAAAATATAACTGTATGAACTCAGTTATTTTCTTTTTATTTATTATTTTTTGTTAACTCTCTGCTGTGGAAGACAAACCTTTACAAACTGCAATCATTTGTTATTGATAGTAGAATATGGCTAAATCTTTTAAGTGACATCTTAATATTTATTTTACAAACTGTGCAAAGGAACATTTCTTACAAAATAAAAAAAAAAAAAACATTATGTGCAAAAAACAAACAAAAAATAAAACTTTTTTTTTTTTTTAATTGTAACAATGCTTGACAAACCAGTTTGTTTTCCCTTTAAATGGGGCCAAATTTGTAAGGAAAATACATTTGTGGATGAGCAGCAGAGTTAAGTATGTGGATTATGTCAATAAAAAACGTTTTTCCTGCCCTAAACGGCTTTTTCTGCTGTTGGTTCTTGTTTTGAGCTTCTGATAACCCAGGTGGTGTTGACAGTTAGGTGTCTGATTAGCAGCATCTGTGAACATGGACTCTGCTGTAGCAGTCAGTTGGTGTCTGCTCAGATCATACCACGTTTAACTGATCTGTGACAAGGTTGGTGCCATGATGCAACTTTAAGTGGCCATTAACCAAAACCAAGTTGTAGCATTATTTACAGTGAGCCTAATTACTATCCACAAACTGAAGGCAAGGGGTCCATATGACAGGGGATGTCACTGAGAGGCCACTTTTGTGGCCATGACCAAAACAAAGCCACCACAAAAAGGTTGTCCTCACCCTGTCAGCACTTAGGAACTGTAGGATAACTTTGGACAGATTTACAGCCAGTGTTTGTGGGACGATAAGACAGACACTGTCTACGCAGACAGCCTAAAACAGAATGAACAGGGCTGCAAGGAGGCCTACCATGACTACACTTCTCTGTCAGACCTTTTTGGAGCTGACATCTGCAACATGTCCACTGGAAACTGGATATTGAGGAACATTATATTCAGAGATGTTTCCAGATTCGGCCTACAGCAGTCGGATCTTTAAGTCACATTGTGAGTACACAAAGAGTTATGTTGACTGCTGCGCCGATTGTTAAATGAATAAATTGTTCAATTGATTTCTTCTTTCCATCAAAATAACTTGAAGCCCATAAGTTGTTTTGCCTTGGTGGACAAGATTTGGCCTCATTAACAGAAAATAACTACAGCTAATTCTTCTTCTTTATTTTTATTTTTGTCTGAACAAAGACAAACGTAGACCTAAAATGTTCTCCTCAATATGCCCTTTAAAAACTCTGGTCCAAGTTTTATTTAATTTTCTCTTATGACAACACTCAGTTTTGTTGATAAAGTTTATTGATTACTGTGCATGATTTGCAATGTTTTAGAATAATCGTCCCTGCTCATGAACAGACACTGAACAATGTCTTGTAGGTACTTTTAAATCAGTAGTAGTAAATCAGTAGTTTAAATCAGCTCTAAGAAATGTGAGAGATATGCCGTACTGCTGTTTCATGATAAATATTTTACTAAGTTGATCAGAAAACCAAGACACACAATAATAATAATAATAATAATGCAATGAGAACACTGTTAAACTGTGGAAACGAAGACACATAACAGTGTCTTGGTTTCCACAGTTTAAGTGTTCTCATTGCATTATTCGTTGCTGTAAATAGTAATTGTTTAGTTGTTTTTAATTTAGTCTTTTTTTGCCTATGATACTTTCAGGGTAAGTATTTTTGTGGAACTATGTTTTTTTTTTTGGAACTATGCCACATTTTATATATCTGAACAAAATATTTTAAAATTAATGTCAGTATACAAATTGCTTCTCTTACGTTAAAATTGCTAATGATGCTAATGAGTCGCGTTCCTGTATTTTTGTGTTTATTTGTGGTCAGTGGGAAGATGAGCTGAGGCATCTACAGTTTATGGACCTGTTTCAGCAACTTCACTTTGCAGCTTGTCTTGCCACTGACTGAAGAGTGTGTATGGAATATGTGTGTGCATATTCCTCTGTGTGTAGTGGTGAAAGAAGCCTGTTGAGAAACCCAAGAAATCCTAGGCTCTAGTCCCATTTCTTGAACATGCATTTTCTGCCTGCCTTGGATGCACTACAGATTTTCAGTCTGGGCCCAGAGGAACGGCCATATTGAGAAAATTTCATAGTAAAACAGTCGTATGCACATTAACAATTGCACAGCCTTTAACCTGCAAGTTTACACTCGCCTTGCAGCTCTAATGAATAGATCATTTCTCACCAACACTTCACCTTCAGAAGTAATTGCAGTTGTATGAAGTGAAGAAGAATGTAGATTGACTTGCACTGTGGCATCTATGAGTTTTCTTATTTGCACATGTTTAAAAAAATGCTCAGACTAAGATCTGGTCAAATCGAGTGGTCATTGGATTGGTAAATCAGTCTGCAGGACTGCACCTCAGAAATGCGGCAAGTGCAATCTAGTCAAAGAGAAACTGTTAAGGCACCATGAAATAGAAGTGGGGGGTTTGATGCCAGGGCCAGTTTGTCTCGTCACCCTGCCAAACCATCTGTGCAGGCCAGAGGAAAACTCAGAACAGCGTTTTCTCTACAACCATCCATCTTTAACTGAAGCGACCAACCAGAGGGAGTGACTTACAGGTGGGACCCACAGCCTGAACTGAATGTTGAAATCCTTAACAATGAAAAAGCCACTTTCAATCAATACTCACTACACGTACGAATGGTGTGTGGTTTCCATGGAGACAAAATATTTTTGACATCCTGAAGTTGTGCTTTGTTTGCCTGGGGGACTCTTACTGGAATGGATCTCTATTTTGTTCCTGAGGAGCCTAGAGAATGCTCATTAAACCGGCCACCCATGCAATAAATGCATTAAATAAACCACAGATTAAAGAAGGCAGTCTTTTGTTATACTATTTGCTTGTGGAAGGAAAAAAAAAAAAGTGCTGCCCAGTTTGAGATGGATTTGATAGCTCCTAATAGTGTCTGCCTCTTTTTAATAATGCCCAGTCTACAATGCAAGGCTTTACTTTATTGGTCTGTTTGAGTCCGAGCACAGAGCCATTAGCGGTGGCCAAGATGGGCCATAAAAGTTGGGCCAACTCTAATTATGAGGGTTATAATGTGAAACATTTTCAAATGCGTCAACAATGGGTTTTTTTTTCTTTTGTAATTTTGTGATTATGTAGCCTGCATTCTTCATGGTGATTAACATAAAACAGTAACTGTCAGGCTCTGGTTAGTTTCCTCCTTCAAAGACCTACACTGATGACTGCCTTTTGCCTAATTTTTTATTTCCTCATGGTCCAACTTTCCACATAGGGAGGGCATTCTTCACTGGCCTTTCTTACTCAGGGTGGTGAACTTTATTTCACTTACATACTTGCATGTGGAATGATTAGCATAATTGTACCGTGTTCACATGTGGCTCGTATCGACAGTAAAGTAGAACTGCATATCAAAGAGGACTCTATAATCACCGTAATTACAATTGAGGATGCAATTACCAATATTATTAGCTTATTAGTGTTGATTTTGTTTCTCACACTTACGAAAGCTGAATAAAGGCGGGAGAAATGGAAAAGGTTGTTCTGCATGTGTGAATTATACTTATTTAACTGTTCACCCTGGTGGTGTTAATTCTTAACCTCCACTGACAGCACTTCCTTGGCCTCTTCTTCAAGGTTAATGTATTTAATAAAAGTTAATAATTTGGAAAAGCCAACTTTCCCCTCAGTCTGTCCCACCAGACGAAATTAGTCTTCTCACTGGACTCAGCCTCTTTCTGTATAAGTTTTTTGTGTGACATGAGGGCCAGTAAATTGCTTTCTTATGTTGAATGTTCCTGCAGTGGACACCAGACTGGCCTGTGTTTTTGGTCCGCTCTGCTTTATTCTTATCTTTGTGCTACAACCATGTGTAGTGTTAAAACACCAACATTAGTTACCTTTCTTTATGTCAATTTTTAAGTATCCAGAATTTTCTTAAAACTGTCAAATTAATTCGTGGACTGTTTTGAATGTGTCCTTTTCCATTACAGCTCATATATTTTCAGCTCTTTGAACAAGCCTAACCCTGTCATGCATAGTGGTCACTTTTTTTTTGGCAGATTCATTAATGAGAATGGCATATTTATAAATGAACCACTATAGTGAGTCATCCAACACATTACCACTCACTGAAGAATAAAAAAATATGATATGACGGAACATAAATGTATACAAATTACTCAAGTTTGCCTTTGTGATACATCACAAAGGATATGAAAAAGAATAAATAGAGAATACAGAAATAGTTTATAAAATACTTCCATAATGTAATTATGATTATAAACTATTTTATCAATATTTAATAGAATGCATTGAAATAAAGCAAATGTAAAATAACACTAATAAACAAAGAATCATTGCATTCCTCCATAGAGGTGAAAAGGGGCCATAAAATCCTCAAATGGAAGACTCAGTCATTTACATGTTGAAGACGGTAAGTAGTTTGAAGAAAAAGATGTAAGGACTTTTTTTCCCCACTTCTGAGTTACATTCAGTTAATTACACCTCACAAAAACATTGTGACTTTCCGATTTGTCCCTTGGCTTTAAACAAATGCATCAATTATTTTGGGCTCATGATCACTACAAGGATAGGAAATTACCATGATTGGGACAGTTCTTGGTGAAGTATGTGATCAAAAGTATAGTAATAAGAAGTTTCTCTTTCTGCTGTGTTGTTTTTTGTGTAACTTGGAGTATTTTTTATAATGTTACATGCATTTTCTGTGCCTCAGTTGCACAGTATAGTCAGCAAATATCTAAATTTAAATGCAAATATTGGAACAAATAAACCAACTGTGTAGCCTAAAGTCTTGTTTGTTTGAAAATGGGGGAAATTTAAAGCATGTATTGCATTTTGAATTGAAATACTAAATAGGAAATTGTTCCACACTACTAAAATACACTTTATCAGCTTATTGTATTTCATGCTCTCTTGATTTCTTACTAAAGGAAGCTACTAATGTCACGTTTGATAAGAAAATTGAGGCATGACAGCAAGGGAGAGTAACTGTGGTCCTCAAGGGCTGCAGTCCTGCAGGTATAGATGAGTTTCCATTCCAATGCACCTGATTCTGATCAAATGGATGCAACAGCTTATCAAGTTCGGCACAGACTCAATTCAAATTGTTTCTGTTTAAGCAGGATAACAGCTAAACTTGCATAACTGTGCCCCATTGGACCACGGTTGCAAAATATTGCAAAAGGGAAGCTATCAGTGGTCTTGCAAGCCAGTTTGGCACCCAGTAGTAGCAGTAGGTGTTGATTTGAACAAGATATTTGGAAATAAAATCTCTATGAAATTTTCAAAAACATACACTGCTCAAAAAAAAATAAAGGGAACACCTGAACAACACAATGCAACTCCAAGTCAACCACACTTCTGTGAAATCAAAATGTCCACTTAGGAAGTAACACTGATTGACAATCAATTTCACATGCTGTTGTCCAAATGGAACAGACAACAGGTGGAAATTACATGCAATTAGCAAGACACACCCAATAAAGGAGTGGTTCTGCAGGTGGTGACCACAGACCACTTCTCAGTTCCGATGCTTTCTGGCTGAAGTTATGGTCACTCTAGTGGTAGCATGAGACGGAGTCTACAACCCACACAAGTGGTTCAGGTAGTTCAGCTCATCCAGGATGGCACATCAATGCGAGCTGTGGCAAGAACATTTGCTGTGTCTGGAGCATGGAGGCCGTGGGAGCGCAATAACCCAGCTGCAGGACCTCTACCTCCTTCTTTGTGCAAGTAGGAACAGGGGAAGCGCTGCCAGAGCCCTGCAAAATGAGCTCCTGCAGGCCACAAATGTGCCTGTGTCTGCTCAAACAGTCAGAAACAAACTCCATGAGGGTAATGGTAAACTTGTACTTTTCTAGTCATGCAGACCACTCAAAGCGCTTTACACTACTTGTCACATTCACATACACACTCATACCCCGATAGGGGGGCAACTTGGGGTTCAGTGCCCTAGGACACTTCGTTAGGGGAAGCCTGGAATTGATTCCCCAACTTTCCAGTTGAAGGACGACTGCTCTTCCTCCTGAGCTACAGCCACCCGAAATATTCTGGATTGAATGAGGGCCCGACGTCCACAGTTGCAGGTTGTGCTTACAGCCCAACACCGTGCAGGACGTTTGGCATTTGCCAGAGAACACCAAGATTGGCAAATTTGCCACTGGCACCCTGTGCTCTTCACTGATGAAAGTGGGTTCACACTGAGCACATGTGACAGAAGTGACAGACTCTGGAGATGCCGTGGAGACCGTTCTGCTGCCTGCAACATCCTCCAGCATGACTAATTTGGCAGTGGGTCAGTAATGGTGTGGGGTGGCATTTCTTTAGAGGGCCGCACAGCCCTCCATGTGCTCGCCAGAGGTAGCCTGACTGCCATTAGGTACCGAGATGAGATCTTCAGACCCCTTGTTGGAGCATATGCTGGTGCAGTTGGCACTGGGTTCCTCCTAATGCAAGACAATGCTAGACCTCATGTGGCTGGAGTGTGTCAGCAGTTCCTGCAACACAAAGGCATTGATGTTATGGACTGGCCCGCCCGTTCCCCAGACCTGAATCAAATTGAGCACATCTGGGACATCATGTCTTGCTCCATCCACCAACACCAAGTTGCATCACAGACTGTCCGGGAGTTGGCGGATGCTTTAGTCCAGGTCTGGGAGGAGATCCTTTAGGAGAACATCCACCACCTCATCAGGAGCATGTCCAGGTGTTGTAGGGAGGTCATACAGGCACACGGAAGCCACATATACTACTGACCTCATTGAGACTTGTTTAAAGGACATTACATAAAAACTGGATCAGCCTGTAGTGTGTTATTCCACTTTACTTTTGAGTAGAACTCTAAATCCAGACCTCCATGGGTTGATACATTTGATTTTAATTGGTTATTGTTGTGTGATTTTTGTTGTCAACCCAGTCAACTATGGAGAGAACAAAGTATTTGATAAAAAATATTTAATTCATTCAGATCTATAACGTGTTACTTTTTTGTTCCCTTTATTTTTTTGAGCAGTGTACATTGGTTACTGCAAAAAAAGCAATGAGAAAAAAGACTTTTTTTTTTCTTTTTTTTTGTAAACAAAACGTTTTCCTCCTCAGGAGCTGCACAGTACAAAACAAATGCCCCAACCATTGTCATTTTACAAATTTTAAGACTATACTGGATATTTTGACTAATGTTCCATTTTCAGTCAGGATGAGGAACAGCAGATCAAACAGTTGAAATGTTTGCTTTTGTCAGAACTTTCAGAATTTTTTCCATCTCCTTTTATCTTACACCTTTTAATAAGAATATATTTTTTATGTATCTTTAACTTTTCTAATTTGAGACAAGAAACTGTGCTGACCAAAATGCAGAGACACATTTTATGCATGGATGTGCATGAAAATAATGTTCTTTGAATTCTTCTCTAGTACTTGGACACTTCAAAGTGAGATGGTTGAGTGCCTTTTTTCACCTTTTTTCTTTTAATTTACTTGGATGCCCTGAGGAAGGTGATTCAGTACGGAGTGTTCATGCATCCCTATATACAAAATGTACACATAATGTGTAACTTGTTCTCTTTATAAATGATAAAATGACACATATTTGTATGTACTGCAGTACCTAGATTATTACATTTTCTGTGTTCATGAGTGCAGACAGATGTGCATAGAAGCGTGACAGTAGCATACCTTGCACGCAGTCACAGTTAAAGCCTCAGGCCATGTTTGCACTGGGTGACAATAACCCCTTTTATTCTGCTTCTGCCTTCACCAATGTTTTGATTTCTACTTAAAGTTTTATGTCAGTGCCCTCCCTCAAGGGTGCCATTGCCTTGTATGCTAATAGAACTATGCATATTCTATTACCGCTGTCAGGGCAAGATAAGGGACACATTCAGCAAAGGAGCACTTAGGGGCCAATGAACCCAGCGAGGGGTCCTGCTGCTCCTGCATTATCAGTCATCTTCACATCTGAATGGAGCTGGCTTATGGGCCTTCTCTTCCCTCTCCCTCTACGCAGTAATGACTAAGGACTCTCTTCCGTAATAATCAGTCACTGGGAAACTGCCCGATCCCTATCTCACACACACCCAGACACAGACAGCCACGCGCACGCTCAAATACGCACAGAATGAAACCACGCACAGCTGCAAGCTCAATCTAAACCAACCACAAAGAATTCAAGAGCAGGGCAATAACACTAACACTGTCACACAGAGACAAACATGTCTCATTTGGGGTCAGTTCAGATGGGGCTAAGTAGGTCTTTATTTTCAGACTGACTGAAGTCTTCTCTCCCGCATAATGGTAATGAAGCCATATGGTATGTGGAATTGGATTACTAACAAATGTTCCATACCACCGTCTTTCCCCTGGCTTTTTTTCCCCTTCACAACCCCTCCTCCTCTCTATCTCCCACTACTTCTTTCTCCTTCTCCCTGCTTTTGTCGCTGTCCCCCAGTAAAGCAGCCATTTCAAATTGGAACAGCATGTTGTCTAGGAGTGTGCACCTCATTTATAAGATTAAATTAAAAGCCCGCCATGCTCGGATGGCATTTTGTGATGATGAGGAAGAGGAGGGAGGGAAGTTTTTCAGCTGCACACAATCATCTTCCTGTCATGTGATTTTCTGGTTCCTGGTGGTGACACCTTCTTCCTGTCACCTGTTATGATGTGTCAAATACCACACCTAATGCCTAGCTAATGTGTCCGGCTAGGAGTGTTTGCATTTTATTTAGATTAACCAAACGTCGTGTTAAAGGAAGCCTTCAACACATTTTGTAAAAGACTTAATTGTTGACACAGGTTTGTGCCTGATCACTGACACAATGAAATGATATATTACATTATAGACTAAGAGGGCCTTGAAAATTATGCCCTTTAAAATGGAAGAAAATCTCATTTTCTTCTCTACCTAAAAACAGATGAACTTTTATTGAAAACATGGAAGCGATTAGTTTAAGGGGCGTCTTTTAGTGTAATTCCCAAATGAAACGAGCAGACCCCGTATTTATGAAGCCTGTAGCACAAAGAAGGGAGCTCTTAATGAGGCAATTAAGCAGAGGGGTCGAGAGACTTTGATCTAGCGCGCAGTGATTTTTACAAAAACATCGCACAGTGATAGATACTCATAACTCAGGGGCCTTAATTGTGCTTAATTTGTTTGGAATAGGAATGTGCTTTCAATTAGAGTGTGGATTTGGGCTTGCATGTTTAAAGGGGGCTGTCAGGGAAAATTAAGAAGCAGTTTGGTTCCCCTTTTGCGTTACTGTTTTTTTATCATGACTAGAGAGAGCGAGAGTCAGCAGATAGACAGATGAAGAGCCCTAACGGAAGGTAGAGGGAGGTAATTAGGCAGCAAAAACAGATCCCTCAGACAAAGCCATGGATGGATAACTGGCTGAACGGGGGCTCTTGAATTTCTCCCATCTATTTGTGAGTGTCAAACATAGCAGTAAACTCTTAAGACTTTGTCTGTTGGCTTTACAAGTTTATGTATATATATATATATATATATATATATATATATATATATATATATATATATATATATATATATATGCAGGGGTTAACATAGATAGAAAGGGATAGGGATGCTAGTCCTGAAGAGCCACAGTCCAACACATCTGACTGAAATTGAAAGGCTGTAACAGCTTGGGTCAACAATGGCTCAGTGCCCGGTGTGTTGTGTGTTGGAACAGGGAAACACCTCAATGCATTGTGACTCCTTTCCTTTCACCAGCTATACTGCTCAACACTGCCTCCATGGTTTCTAGTACTACTCCATTTGCATCGCAGGGTAAGGGTCCCAAAAATGATTTTAGAATAAAGTTTAGTAAAGACTTTAAAAGTCATGAAAAATTAGGTTAAATCATGTTTTAACAGACAGCTCTCACTCTAAATAAGTTTTAAATATGAGTCATTGCATCAAAACTGTTGCATGTATTATCTTGATATATTTTCCCGACTAAATCTCATCCATTCTTCAAGGTATCGATTGCATACTTGCCTATGGCAGAAATTATAGGTACACTACTCGCAAAGATTAAGGATATTCAACTTTTGGGAGAAAGTTCAATGTAAAAAAGTTGATGCTACACTGATAATATAACATCAATGCAGAACATTTATGATCAAGCAATGTTTTTTCCACCATTTATAAATATTTGATACAAAAGATATGACACTGGTGGGTATACTTAAAACATAAAATTTAAATGTGTCAATAACTTCTTCTGAATTAAGTGTAATCTTGGTGAGATGATGATAAATAATGAACAGTATGATGAACAGTGCTGTTATACAAGCTGTCATGGAATTAGAACATTTAGTGGTTGATTCATATTTTAGACACTTCGTCTTTTTTGTCATCTTGCTAGAGAAGAGCATGTTGTCTATAGTAGATACTTAAACACCGAAAAGTTTTACATGTGAAGTCAAAAGTTCAGACATTGTCAAATCAAGTACACCTTTAAAGATTTTAAATGTATTTTATGTTCTTTCCTTGTACAAAAAGGTGAATACCCCTAATTTTGTGTGCATAGTGAATCATGCAGCTCTTGTTCGATCGTTCAACATATACATAATACATAGCAGTCTGTGGCATTATTCACAGGAGGAGAGAAATTTTAACTACTATATGATGGTAACACTGACTTATACTGGACTAAATGTTGCACAGATGAGACCAGATGTACCAACATGCTGTGACAGATGATATATAATCAAACAGTCAACATTCATGACTGTCTACTGTCTTCTATGCGTCCAGTCTGCCTGCAGAAGAGTGACTACACAGCAGTTCACTAGTCCATAGAGGGAATCCCTCCCGCATAGCCCTGGAGCTAGCCTCCTGCTCTGGATCCAAAATCTTGCTGTTATACTCATGCTAGTTCCTGTGCCAGGAATATCCAGAGGCCCAGGACTGATTAGATGCACTATTGGAGCCCAGAATGACTGCTGCACTTCAGGTTCCCAGTCCTGCTCTCACACCGCTGAGCCAGTGGTAAGTTCCATCCCCAGCCACATCCTCCTTAGCAGTCTTCTCCTCTTCTGCTCCACTGTCTGCTCCCTGCTCCTATTGTCATACCTGCAGCTCCAGTTATATCCAGCAAAGACACTCGCACCTGTTCCTATTTATCAGTTAGTAAGGGGTTGATGGGCCTCCAAAAAGTGTAACACAGAAAACTATCCACACAATGGCATGCAAAACAGACACTTCACTAAACTCATGCATTTTGGCTCCTATCATAGATAAGCAGTAAGAAAGCATAGTTTGTCCTACAGTCATCTTTCTATTCTGGCCTTCATGCTCTCCAGCAGTTGAGCAACTGAAGCTGTTGCTGTTTTAACTGATCCAGTCACTGATCTCCTGTTTTATACATGTCTGACAGCAGGTTGGAATCAGACTCTGAAAGAAGATTCCAACCACTGGCCAGCTTTTCTTCCTTTAAATGGTGGACTGACATTGAAGACTGGTGGTAGAGCAAATAGGTGAAAGCTTTCTTTTGCAAATGTGGTATAGCAGTGATTAATATGTTAATGCTGACATGTTATTCACTCAATCAAATATTTATTTTGTAGTGAAGAAATTTTCATTTCTTAAACATACTTATGTGAATACATATTTTCTGGTTAAATATATTTGAGAGATGTTGCATTTTTGACCTGTATCGACTTCACTGAACAACCAGGGAGACGAAGCTACTGCTAAATTACGAGCAGCCCAATGTATTAACATTTGAAAGCATAGTGGCAAGATAGAAATATGATGGGAAGAAAATTTGGAATTAAAATGAAAAGTAAAACAGAAGTAAATTTTGTCATGAAATTGTAGAGAGAAGTGGAACCAGTGTATATAGGTAAAATGAGAACATTTCCAGGCGTGGCATGCAAAATGAAACATCTTTATAATGAATTGTTGGAAAGATAGCAGACAAGATTCCAAGGATTGATACTGATATATGAAAACAGTTTAAGATGGTAAAATATGGACAATGTTATTGGCTGATAGTAACCTTTAGTTGCTTCTTTGTCGTGAGATCTATATTCAAAGCATTGTAATACTTTCATCTTTGAGTTTTATTAGACCAGCAGGCATGTGACCACGGGGACTCTGCTTATTTCCTGCTTATTTCAACCAAAGACTCAACGCTCATACCTTTGTGTATATATATGCATAGAGGAACATGTGCAGCAGGATGACACTGGGAAAAACACAGATCCCTTTTTAAATCTATGTCACAGCGTTGCAAATGTGAAAAAGAAAATAACGCACTCTGCCCTCAGACCCTTGTGTTTAATGAGGACCCTCTCTCATGGGCAAAATAGAACAGGATGTGAACTACTTGAGTAATTGGCTGAAGCATAAAGGTATGAGGTAGTATGTTTCATCACGTGAATTTTCACTTCATACCATATGGTATGTGGAAGCTTAAAATTGTTATATCTCTGGTGTTACTAGCTTTATGCATTTGGACAGTATTTGTTCTAAAAGGACAATTCCCTTAAAATTTAACTAATATGTTGGAATAATGATTTCTAGTTTAATAATTTTCTCCAATTAACTCTGATCTAAATGTTCTAATGGCTCTCATATTAACCATTTATCACGCACCATGCTCTCTGCTACTAGGTGCAAGTTAGGATGAATGACGTTCAACAAGTATTATCTAGTTAAGGAGATGAATGCTGCTGCCTCCCTTAATTTATCTCTCTTGACCTGAACTGTGTGCATGTTTTTTTGTGTGTGTCCTTGAATGACAGACTGTCACAGGAAGACAGAAAAAAGATGAGAGACTGTGCTGACAGGCAGATGGTCTCTCTTGCTATCTCTAGAGGTCTTCCACTTTACACCCCATTACACCCGCTTCTTCCCATCAGTCTGTTGTCTGTCATTCACTGTGCTCCAACATCCACTCCCCTCTCACTTAGCCTTCCTCCTCCTCTTACTCTCACTCTCATCCCTCCATGCCTGTCTGCCTTGTTGGCTGCATGTCAAGTGTCAGGTGCAATCCCAACTGACTGATCCGTTGTGGCATGTGTGTGGGTGTAAAACCAGTAAAGTGATGTCCCTTGTTGCCTCCTTTTCTCCCATATCCCTCCTTCTGTCCCGGTGGCTGTCTGTATTGGTAAAGCTCCTGCTTGTCTGCTCAGAGGCCAGCAGGCCTTCAACAGTCTCCAAGGAGCTGTTAGGGTGAAATCCCTCCAGCAAAGATACTTGGCAGCTATTTACAGCCGCCAGGGACAAAACCTCTACTGATCCCACTGTTGTACCACTGCTGGTGAGTAGCAGGCTGTCTCACAGATACACATGGGTGTCAGGCTCCTTTTAGTGGCAAGCTGGGTCTGTTCCAGTGTTGGAGTGCATGACTTGTTAACTCAGGGCTCATGATTGATGGAGATTGACTGTTATGTCCTATAAGTTTATTTAGAGCCTGATATAGGCTATGTTAGA
Source organism: Telmatherina bonti (assembly GCF_933228915.1). Classification (NCBI taxonomy): domain Eukaryota; kingdom Metazoa; phylum Chordata; class Actinopteri; order Atheriniformes; family Telmatherinidae; genus Telmatherina; species Telmatherina bonti. The sequence continues at coordinate 18,791,283 of NC_136622.1, read as the reverse complement.
GCTTTTTTTCTTTATATGCACTACTCAGAAAAAAAAGCAGAGATATTTGGTTTTTGTATGATTTCAGACTAAGTATAAAACACAATACAGCCTTTCCAGTTTTACGTGACTTTATCTAAACCCTTAAAGCACAACTGTTCAGAGTTCAGTACTTCCTGGAAACAGGCTCTTCTCTTAACAAGGTGATTCACTGCAAAAACCAAAAAGAACTGTCTGAACCAGGAATCAACCAATAAATGTTTTGGTTCAATGACATTTTTGAAGTCTTTTGTCATATTGTTCACATCTTGAAATAATAAGAACAGACAACACATGACACATGATAAGTTTTTGACACGTCTATATTTTATCCACGACTGTTGTTAACTTTAAATAAATGGTTGGGAGATGAAGCAAATGCCATTGCATGATTCTTATTCCTACTCTTATCTATGAAGCATGAACTTTATACATTTTTTTAAAAATATCATTCACCTGAAAGTTCATTGTCCCAAAATTTTTGCAACCGTACAAGCCTGACTTCCAGTCTGCAGTGGGTCCAGTGCTATTTCAGTGTTGTTGCAGACAGATAATCATATCATGACAACACATTTAATCACGTAGCAGCATTTACTTAGCAGCATCCCTACAGCTCGTGCCAGCATAAAGTAAACCGGTGGCTGTGTTTATTTGTAATTTGGTAAGTGATGACTTTGTGCAGACATGTGAGAAAAATTTTATATAAATCACCCTTCTCAGCGAACCAGTGAAATTGCAGTGGTAAAAATTTTAGCCAACATTTCTTCATCAGAAAAAATAAATAAAAAATTTCTTAAAAAAAAAAAAAAAAAAAAAAAAAAAAAATATATATATATATATATATATATATATATATATATATATATAAATATATATATAAATATATATATATATATATATATATATATATATATATATATATATATATATATATATAAATAAGTGAAATTTATAGTGGCTTTTGTGAAATTTTCCAATTTTATACGTGTTGTCTTGCAATGCATGTTGAAATTGAAAGAAATACTGGATTAACTTAAATTTTATGGTTATTGTGGTGTTCCTTGTGGGGGGTGTTTGATGCCGGATACAAACAATATCTGTATTTTGTGTACATTACAAAGGAAATATTAAGAATGAAAGATTTTAATAGATCAGTACTTTGGAACTAGTTTGTAAAACTGCTTGTAATTTATTACATTGGAGCCACAGTCCAGACAAGGTTCTTCAAATGGTCCAGCATTGTTCTTCTTGGAGCAGCGTTTGCCAGCTAAGCAAAATCGCCTGAGCCGTTTCCTGCTTCTTTCTCTGCTGGCTTTGTTGTCGAGGTAGACCTGGCCTCCCAGAAAAAAAGACCTTTAATTAGCTTGAATAATAGCCACGCATGTGTGGATTTAATCCCGTTGGCTAGCGCTACTTCGTTAATGGTTTCCTTGTCACTCATGGAGCACTGCGTGAAAGCATGATTTGCTTTTCACTCCCAACACCTCTCTCTCTTTCTTTCTGCACCATCCCTCTTACCCACACCCGTCCACTCCATGCACAAGCATGCTTCCTCCTGCTGACCACAACAGGTCTCTTCTTTTATTCCTTCCCTGCTGCCCTTGTCTTTTGATAGAGCCCCCGAATTATGATAAATCTTTCCTGTTGTCACCATTAGGAGGTTGTAACTCTTGAACCAGTGAACAAAATACTCACTTGGTATGCTCTTGTTAACTATAATGCTTTGTACTGCTATCAAACACACTCTGGACTTCCCAAGCATTTTTATATACTGTTTTCAGTACGGACAGAGTTGAGACTTTGAGGACGAAACATTTTAATTTATGGAAAAGTCGTTATTGTCTTCATGTCAAATGCTACAATTTGCAGTGACAAACTGGTTTTGACAGTTATAGTTTTTGACACTTTAGTGTAACAACAGCTATCTGTATGCTATACAATTCTTCTCCGGAAATTGCCACAGGAATCGGTCAAAAGACGTGATACTGCACTCTAAACCCACATTGTGGCCCTCTGACAGCAGAGATGAAGCCCTATAGAAAGGTGTTTTGCACCCAAAAAGTCTTAAGATGTAAATCAATAAGAGATGGAGCAAAGCAATACATTTTCATTGTTGAATCTCTGCGTGAACTGCCAGTGCATGACCTTCACCAGAGGGAGATGGAGCATAGCTCAGCAACATCTAACCAGGAGCCATATTGAGTCATATTGTCCTTTTGTATTCATTTTCTGCATTTCTCTATTTCTCTGTGCAAGTCTGCGTTTGCCTTTATGTGTGTTTTTTTTCTTTGTCTGAATGCCAAGAGGCAAACAGTCACAGCCTTAACATTAAAAGACAATAAATAGCCATGGATGTCTATGGGTTAAAGTTGCTCTCTCCTTCAGTTCTTGGGGCCTAGTATAAATCTTTTAAATTATAAATCAATAAATAGTTAATACAATAATAGGGATGTTTATAAATATTTAAGTAAGAAGATAGAGACAGGGTGGAGTAAAACATCTGTGTGTGTGTGTGTGTGTGTGTCCTACTGAGTGCACAAAGTAACCCTTCTCCATACTCACTCACCATGATTAACCGTGGAGGCAAAAATATGCCCACGAACTCTATAGTTTTTTGTTTTTTTTACGCCATTAACGTAGGAATGGGTTTTGGGCCTGTAAGTGGATATCAGAGTACATAAAGGTGTGTACGTGTCAAAAATGACAGCTTTAAGTGAAATTGATACAGTGGCTTTGCAGATAGCTTACAGTGTAGCTCAAATCACAGGTGATTAACTTTGGGAATAAACTGCTTTTGGTAAATGGCATGCCCAGCTTTGGCATTCATTTAGTGGAACATAAACAGCAGTTATGTTTTAGATGAATGCAGGGTGCTAACATACACATCCATTGACAGAATGTGTTTTAACACCATAACTGAGCAAAAGAAAACAATGAAAATATCCTCTCAAAACACACTTGAACATTTTTCTGCCTGTTTATCCTCCCATCCTTCTATCTCTCTGACAGCTCGAACATTGTTTCCCGTCTCCGTCGGGAGTTAATTTGCCGGAACAGTCTCACTGTGCACGCTGTGATCACCCAGTGAATACCCCCATAATTCTCTCTGCCTCTGCCTCTCATCCAGCCATGGAAATGACACCGAGAGGTTGACAGTTCAATTTACCCATAACGGATGGCAGCTATCACGCCAGCACACGTGCACCAGACCTTTCCTGTTGACTTTTATTTTTACCCACCGAGAGAGATGCTGCTGGAACGCATCTCACTTTTCACCCTTCTAGACTCCAGTGGGTACCTCCTCTTCTCATTATCACTGCTGGTCCTCTGGGGGAGATGCTGCCACTTGTTTATTTGACCCTGTCAGTATATATACACACACACACACACACACACACACACACACACACACACACACACTTACATTCATCTCCCCAGTGTACTTATCAAGCAAATTATTCCTCCACCGCCACCCCTCCTCTTCTCATCGCTGTGTTCTTCATAACATAATGGAGGTGATATTGATTTATATCTTCAGTCATGATACCTCTCAGCTTGTTGTTGTACCCCCTCATCATACCATTGACACACTCCCCCTCCTCCTCTCTTCTTCCAAATGATTTTCTCATTCCTCACCTCTTTTCCATTATCCCATTTCCCATTTAATGACTGGGTGGATTTACATAAATCCACCCAGTCATTAGATCCATCAAAAGCTAATGAACATCATCCATTTTTTTCTACTCCTGTCTCTTTTTTTTTTCCTCTCCAAGTTTGAGTTGGCTCTTTTTTTCTTTTTTTTTTTTTTTTACTTTACTTGCACACGTTCTTATGCACATTTACAGTATACACACTAACATTTTCTAACCTTATGTGCCATGATCGTGCATATATGGAGAGGATAGATTGACCACTCTATGCAGATATTAATTAATTAATCAGTAGTTTGTAATTTCATGATGGAAGTGTTTAGTTTTTAGTTGCCATGTGTGGACTTGTGTGTCCATGGGTGGAAAATGAACATGTTTTAGAAGATCCAGCAATCCAGGTTTGAATTTTTAATAAGTGAAATTTATAAACGCATGTGTTTCTTGTTTGGCTGTTTGGTATGGAGATTGGGGAAAGATTGCAGTTTTCAAGATTCTTAAGGCTTTATCTTCCATTTGTACACACAAAACTGTATAAAAGCATGGCAATCTTTTGCTAAGCTTTTAGAGAAAAACTGAAAAAAAAAAGCAAGTTGTACTTTTTGGAGACAAATTAATGTTACAATAAAATGTGTCAAACGTGAAGGGGGTAAAGAATAGGAGTCTAATCAATGTAAAACACTCACATGCGCACACATACATGCGCACACACACGCCTCTCCTCTGTGTCTCTCCCAAGGAGACAGAGATAGCAGGCGTAGCTGTCAGCTGTGGCATCCATTTGTGTCATTCATTACCCTCCTGTCTCCTTTGCTGATAATGAGCTGCAGTTATAATAAAACAATTATAGGGAACAAATTCACCTGCACACCTCTGACCTCACCTTTTCCGTCTGCCTTTTCATTTTCTCTAATAGCCATTAACATTTCTGGTCTATAAAATTAGTTAGGTCTTTTGGTGCTATGTCAAAGTCAGTGCCGTCACCATGACAAATAAATGATGAGACGCAGAGCCTTGCCGCTTGTTTGTAATGTTAAGCAGGCTGTCAGGTGGCTGTCCATTTCCACAGTGCTTGTCTAATGGGCTTTTATGTGCAGCTGATGATACATATAGTGATCATACATGTGTTCACAAAGCTAAGATTGAAACAAAGACAAAAAAATTACTGTGTATGACTTTGGTTTAGCTACATTGTGCCCTTCTTTATTGTTTGCTTGCTTGTATCAAATTGGTGCTGAGCACAGGAAGTCTCAGCTCCTCTGGTAATGACAGGCAGGTAGAGAACCGAGTGCATAATCAAAGAAAGTGCTTTTCTGCCTGCAAATGACTTATTTAACCGCTGGCATTGAAGCATTATAAAGGTGGGCACACAGGGGTACACAGGTTTCTCTCTGCAATTTGATCTAATCAGGGTCTGATTCAGATTCAGGCAGGACACCATGTGAGAAAGTAGCTTTGAGCAGCTTGCCAATCAGCCAAGCAGCAGCAAGAAGGGACATCCTGCGCTTCTGGTGTGGACTTGTGGCTTTTCTAATCACTGGATCAGAATGGGGAACTTTGGGGATAACAAGGCGCCTTTCTTCTACCTGCCAGGTGGTCTTGACACTTTTCAGGCCTACCTCGGCCAACCGAATCCAGAAATAACATTGTTTTACAGTTCCGAGGGTATTTCTGGGGAAACAGAACCTGTAAATGGGATGTCATTTCATAAACTAAAATAATTGTGAAATAATACTTTTGATGCACAATATTGTTATCAAAACTTTATTAGTAAAGACACGCTGAACTCTCATGTGCAGATGTGGCTTCATGTGTGTACTCTTGCTTAAATGTTGTGTTAGTTGAATATGCTCTGGGGTCTTGTGCTTTCAGAAAAGGGCCATGAGAATACACATCTTGAGGCACATCATTTCTCTAAGTCAAGAGACTTCAAATTGCTTCTCAAGGCAAAGAAAGAATACTGTCACCATGCAGTAAATATAGATTATTATTTATATTATTCAGTATTTTTGACATTTTATTTTTGCATTGATTCACAGACGTTTTGTCAGTTTGACCAGACTTGTGTAAAATACAGTATTTCTTTAAATGTATATTATCTCACAAAAAAATCTGAAGCATCCTCTAAAGAAACAGCAAGCTCTGTATAATGACATATAGAGTGTTTTAGTTATCAATCATAATAACAAAAATAGTTGTTTATTTATTTAGCTATTTAAAAATGTTAACTCAGCACTATCTCTGTTTTTTCATGGTGGTTGTATTAGTCTTGATGACATTAAAGTTCTGTTTTTATATGTAAAGACACTTCAGTGTGTTCTTTTAAAAACTATTAATGGCTCCCTTTATACCAAATCAGTATTAGATCAGTAAGTATGCACTTCATAAAGCATGTGTGTGGGTGTATGTGTATTTTGTGAGGTTATTATCACCTTGTGTGGGGAAGAAATCCCCACTCAGCAGCTGGTGAGCCTCAAACTGCAGTCATAGCACTGTATGTAATGGTAGAGGGAGCGAGAACGAGAGACCTGTAAAAAGTGAGTTTTCAGCAGATTTTAGGCATAACATTCTTTCCTCTGCTTCTTCTGTCAGGTCTATTTAAACGTCACGGCCTGCATATCCTGACCAGCAGGCCATTTGAATCTTTAAGCAGAAGAAGAAGAAATGCATCCCCAACAAGGACATGGTTAATGTTTAAAGAGAAAATAATGGAAATGCAATGTCAGAATCACACCAGATAGACTCAAAAACATTTTTTTTTTTACTGGGAAATATGACTAAATAATATATTAGATGTGTGTATTTTACATCTTTGTGAATATTGAAGCACCACTGAGTGGGTGGAATGTATATGAGATGGTGACAGGTAAACAAACAAGCAAATACAATGTTTTAATGGATGGTGCAGAATGCTTGAAAATGGATGGACATGGTTTTATAGACAAAAGGGTTTTGACAGTTTTGCACGCTTGTATTTTTAGTGATAATGTTTTACGAATATTAACGTATTTTTGAAACCCTTTTTTGTGCTTACACAGGTAGGCTTGTGTGAATTGCATGAGTGAATGTTTCTTATATTACAAGACAGAGCCATACCTGCAGGTGATGTTTCTCCCCTAATGATAACCACTTGAAAGAGAGTTCCTTGAAATGATTTATAATCTAACTGTGATAGCGCTCGGACTGTTTTCTTCCCCTGTTATGAGACCATTCCTATTCAAGAAAACCAAACATTAACAAACATGCCCACTAAGTATCCAGCAACGCTGTCTGTGAACTGTGCTCAGTGAGGTCAGAATGCTCTGGCTGCCCTGAGGACAGCACTAAAATCATTCAAGCCTGTTTTTATGTGTGGACACTCATACTCTTCTTAAGCATGACCTGCGGCGATGAAACCGAATGCAAGCATGCATTCTCTGATCACTCACATGGTGTCCTTCACTTGGTGAGTGACCAATCTGCAGGGCTGTCCTTTGGAACTGCTCTGTCAGTTAAAGCCTTTACCACTAGGGGGAGCAAGTCTATCAGAAGTACCCAAAACAGAAAAGTTGGGTGAATATGTGCTGGTAACTGTGGTAACTTACATTAAAAAAAATATAAATCATCAACTTTAAATTCACAATTTTTTTTCACTTTCAAAGCTTTATTGTTGAATATTTTTTTGTGAAATGTGAAACATTACCACTGTTCATACCGAAGCAATGTTTTATTACAAAAGCCCTACATTTGGCTCAGTAAAAGCAGCTGCAGTTAGTGTCTTAAAACTCTGAGCAAAACTGCAGGATGTTAAGTGCTGACCAAGGGAGAAAACAGACGTTAGCTTTGGCTGTGGGAGTTTAACGCTCACCACTTAGAGCTAAAAATAAACTGCGCTGTCCAAGAACATGGAAAGAAAGGGAGGTGCAAGAAAACCAAAGCAACTAAAAAATGGTGTCATTAGTTTTTATAGTTTGCTAAGGAAACGCTAATAAGCCGTAGCTGGTAAACCATACCTGTAATTAGATGAAAGTTGAGGCACGGCATCCAGTTTATTTCTCAGCTGTGCAATTCCAGCTTGTGGCCTGGGTTCCCACACCTCCTGTTGGACTTTAAAGACTGCTTTTGTTTAGGCTTTTTTTAATGCCAGTGCCAGGACAAGATACTGTCCTGCTTTTTAGAGTTTGAACACGAAACAACCCTTTGAATTTATTCTCCATAGAATTATAATCCAAATAAAGTTGATAGTACAGTTGTCATAATTGTGAATGAATAAATAAAATCACAGTTGTATGATTATTGATGGCTGAACATGATAATGCAAAATAACGATGGTGATAGTGTTGAATAAAATTTTACTGCTCTCCATTGAGTGATATGTAGAGTACTGGATGTGAGAACAAGGGGGTTGGGGGGATTTTGGACACAGTCTCTGCCATTTACTGGTTATTGTAGCTTTTACAAGATCACATGTTAGCTTCTATTGCAGCTCAACTCAGATTCCCGGCACACGCAATGAAAAACTTAATGATGTAAAAATGTTTTCAGAGACCTTCAAAACCTTCAGAAACTTTGGAACAATGAATGTGTACTTCTTGAAAGTGTGTGTTTGTGTCTCATCATCATGTGGTTGTGATTATGGGTTTGCAATAAAGGTGAGCCTCAGGTGAACTCTCTATTGTTCTTTTTTTTTTTTCTATTATCTAATAATTAACTCTCAGCACAACCCTCACAAATCCCCCAGAGGTTCATTATGTAAAACCTGCCTCTTGCAGCAAAGTCAAGAATGCGGGGTTGCACGGACATTTGAGCACTTCACCTGTGGCATTGGCTCAAATTTGCCTCACCGATGAGCATCCAAATCAGGGATGTGGTGCAGAGCCAAACATATTTTCCTCAGCTGCTGCAGCACTGGTTCCTGGTCTCTTTGCCTTTCCCTTCCCCTATTTTGAAACATTATCACCATAACCCAAACATGAACTGTTTAACAAAAACATTGTGGAAATAGAAAGTTACAAGGCTGTGTGGTATTTTTTTTTCTTCTTTTTAAGTCTTGCCCATCTATTGTAATATCTCTGTTACTCTGTTACCCTGTGAGTCTCTTGTTCCTGTCCCTCTTTGTCCCTCACTTCTGTTGATCATTTATTTTTGAAGCAATCAAGCTCAATGGAGTGTACAAAGGACGTGTCACAAGCTTGAACAGAAGCCAGTTTCAGCAGCACTTCAAAGCCACAGCTACCTATACCCCCTGAGGTGACAGTAGCTTGAGGGTATGCGGTGTTCCTGCATTTGTACCATCAACCAGTTTGTTCTTTTTCACTTCACTGTCTCTCTTAGATCTCTAACTGATAAAGAAGATAAGATGGCTGAAAAATCTATTTAGATCTGTTGTCTTACTCACGTAGTTGATTTTGTCTTTGCACTTATTGTGTTATTCTGCTTTCTGATGTTTAAATGCAAAGAACTGGAAATTAAAATGTAAATCTTTGTCTTTGATCATGTTCTTAATAACCAGTTATGGAGTCACGCTTCAGAGGAATTCCCAGGTCTGTGGCCAAACTAACTTATCACTGATTTCTTTCTTTTTTTTTTTTTTTTTTTTGGTTGTTTAAAGAGACACTGCAGCTCATTTATTGACTAGAAATCCCCCCAACAAAATTCTCTTGGGCTAAACTCCAGGCCCCGCAAAAAACACAGACAGATGACATATCTCCCTCCAAGTTGGGTTTATGTTAATGGGAAACCCTCGCAGGTGGAGGTCTCCTCTTACACAAACACCAGCCAGTGATTGCTTCCACTTAGGACCAGTAAAAGTAATAAATGATGACCGATCAGGTCACACTGTAAATTCTGTCCAGTCAGGCTGATAGATGGCCAGGTCTAGGTGTGGACTGAGCCAGGTTTGGTAGGTTTTAACAAGTGCTTGGTTTCCTCCCATGAGCCTGTGTCTGTCTGAAAATCCCTCCAATGAGAAGTCACAGTGGAACTTTTTTTTTTTTTTTTTTTTTCCTTGGAGAAGAATCATATTTTTTATGATACATCGTACATTTTTCCTGACTCAATCTTCCTCATCCGGTACTCCCTACTGTAAAGTAAATACATTTTGCTGAGCTGTGGTCTTATTTTTCCCAGATATGATGGCTAAGTTAAGTCAACAAAAGTACTGCTTGAGCTTTAGATTATGCTTACTTCCATCCTTAAATTTAACCCATCAGCCACTTTTCTGTCAGATTCATTTTTAGCTTCACACCAGGTACTGCCAGGGGAAAAACATTTATTAAAATGACTTTACCAACTGTTTGAAAGTTTAGCCTAATGATTCGTGTCAGTCAGCTCTGTGAGAAGAAGAAGTAGAACAGTTTGCATAGTTTCAAAAGGATGGTTTTTAGATGGAAGAAAATAGTCATCATGAGACTTGAAATGGACTTATTGAACATAGATAGAATTTTTACAAAACCACATAGATTCAAAACAATATTTAGTTCAAATTGAAATCAGTTCAACTGTCCAATGAAAAACAGTGTGTCTGGAATAAATTATTTTATTATTCTGTTTCAAAAATACAACAAAACACACATACCTGATATGATACCATGACAGCAAATTGTTTTTGTTCTGACAGTTGATGATTTTTCTGGTGGATTTTGGATTGGAAATGAAAAATCCCGAGCATTTCAGAGCAGGTGGGCAAACTTATAAGCAGTTGTTGATATTGGTCAGTTTTTCAGGGATGTTTCTTTGCAAAGATTTTTGTCAGATATGGCTATGCTGTAAAAACAAATAATTTTGGAGTAATTTGTTGTACCTCCTATAGAGGCTTTATTCTCTGCTTCACTTATATATTTGTATATATGAATTTTTATTATTTCAACAGCTAAATTGCTGAGTATAAAATACTAGAGTATTCTGTTTTCATTTTCTACACCTGTGCTTGGAACCATAATGAAATGAGCATATATTCTTTAATCATGTAATTGAATAGGAGGCATAGTAAATGGAACACTTGCAAGGTTTGTTAAGATGTGTAAATATAAGCACTGGTGTTACTGGTGAACAGTAAATGAAGAAGATGCATATCAGAAATTTGTCCCTTTGGAGTGATGCAGCTGTGCCTCTAAGTCTTGATAGTGTCATAGCATACAGTAATATGTGGACAACTTGTCTGCAAAGGCCAACTGTGCTAAGTGAAACAAAACAAAATTACAGTGCAGACAGTTCAGGTTAAGTCTGTAAAATAATCATTTTGGTAGTTTAGTTGTCAATGTCCTCCAAAGAAAGAGAAATAGATGAAGGTGGGGTGTCATGTTTTAAATATGAAATGCTATTTTCACCTTATTTGTGAATGACTGAGATCATTATTAAACTAATGTCAACAGACAAATGGTCAAAATTTGACACATGGGAAAACAAACACTTCCTGTTGGCATGACATACCCAAACCAAGGGGGAGAAATGGCTCAGGTAGGTTTACTTCTGCAGATTTTTAAATAAAATTAATTTTAGTTACTAAAAAACATGAGTTCTACCACATGGTTGAGCAGACAGTTTAAAGGTTAAGTTTCCAGCAAAGCATGGTACTTTTTGCACACAACATAACATAAGCTCAGAGGAAGCTGCCACAGTCTTTTTGAATAAAACTCTTATCATACTATGGAAAAACATCCGCTTCAAAAATAACACGTGAAACACAGACACTGTGTCTTTTAAATTATTATTATCATCATTACTCTTATACTTATTATTATTATTATTATTCAAAATAGTAGTTGGAGTAGTATACATTTTTTGTTCTGTTTGGCCAAGTTGGTAGTTAAAGGGAACATCTCAAATTGAAGGATGTATCTTTTGATCAACATTAAGAAAACATTAAATATTATAGATGTGCTGCACATACAGCTGTAAAATAAAAATTAACAAAAAAAATCTTTATTCAGCATCAGTCTCTTATGCAGTGTGCACATCTCTACATCGGTATGGCCTCAGTATCCAGAACATATTGGTAAATACATTATGTGTGCTCGTGTTTGACTTGGCCACGACACATCCTGTGGGGATTGAGCTGAATCCATTTCCCTGTGGCTGTGTGGTAATCTTGGTTTAACATTCAAAATCTCTAACACATTGCAGACCTCTCCATGTTTTCATGGAAGTCCATGCAGGACAGACTTAACACTTGAGAGAGCCAAGAGCTTAGTTTAAGATGATACAGCCCAGGCGTGAATATTGCTCTGAGATGTGTGAAATGGGTCAGTGCCAAAATATATTCTTCTATTGGTTGAGTGGCTTGAATTAATACAACTCAATTAAATGTTTCTTTTTAAAAATAAGAAATATTTGAGCTCCAAAATAAAGTGAATTGTCAAGCACTTTACACAACTTCATATGCAAGAATGAGAATTAAAATGGGCATTCAAGGATGTTATTGAACTGTGGTTTTACTCAAGGCAGAGTAAATCATTTTTGTGGCTACAATTAAAAAAAATCCCCCTCTGCTATAAAACCCCGGCAATATTATATTCGGTTCTCCAGGGTTGAGATATAAATCCATGCTGTCTGCTGCAATTCACTACGCCACATTAAATTCTTTTAGATCAATTAAACTTCCCATCTCACTTTACAAGCCACCAGTCTTAATCTTGGCTCCCCCTCACCCTTTGAGCTGGGGAATACTTCGACAGGGTAGACAACACAGGGTGCTCTGCTGAATTTATTCGGCAGTTGCAAAATAACTTTCAGGGGATGGTTGGATCGTTGACCGTGTTAGCATTTTATAGACAGGATTAATGTATTCATGTTTTTTTTTCTTTTATTTTGTTTCTCTGCAGTTGTCCTACACACATTGACAATGTGTGTAGGGATCCAAATGCCATCATGCATATTTGTTTTGTCTGATAAGTGATGAAACGATGAAAGTTACTGCATTACTACCTTGCTTTCTGATATTCCTAACAGCTAAAGAATGATAATGTCATCGTAACACATTATATATGGTTCTCACATAGCTGCTATATGTGACTGAGACTTTTATGAATTCTTCTCTTTGTATTTTTAGTGGAGGGATGATGAGTGAACAGGTGGAGCTGGACTATATGACCAGTGAGCAGACAGTTAGGCAGTTTTGCTGGCTGTGACGGTTTAAAAGGCTGTTAGTGAAATAAAATGCCATAACCATTGGATTGTTTTTAAACCCTAAACTACATATTCAGCTCCATATTCCAGCCTAAAATTCTGTTCTTAGATGGATGTTGCATGTGTTTGTTTTCATATGAATCTGTTGGGCTTCCGCTGTGCTATTTGTGTGCACAGCAAAGGTCCTTCTCACTCACATTTTCATGCATAATAATTATTCACATTCACAGACCATTAAACCGTTAACTGGCTGTAAGTTAAGCCTGAATATCAATTATTCTTTAATATGGAATACAAAAAAACTGCAAAAGATAAAAAGCAGGTTGGCAGGCTATTGTTATGAAAGGAAATGGGACCAGGTGTGTGGCTGTCGCGCACTTTTTGGGGCCCATTTTCTAAATTAATTGCTGTAATTTTGTCTGCCATCCCCACCCCCTCCCCGCCCCCTACAGAGACTTAAGGTGCGTGCTGAAGTGAAACTAAGTAAATTCACTTTATGACACTGCTGTGACATGTGCATCTGTGATTTCACACGCTTAATGTAAAATTTACTGTTGCTGTATTGAATGTCACATGGGCTGTAGGGAGAGCTGGGGGTAACCAGAGCCCCCAGAGAACAAAGCAAGTGTTTTGGCCCTGTACCCCCTCTTGCACGCCTCCCCCGGCTATGCCCACCCCTCCCTGCTGCTCTTTACAGCTGTGGAGGTGTGATTCGAGCACAACGGTTGGCCTTATAGCCGTTAAGCAAGCACCATGGCGCTTCAAATAGCCAGAAGCCTTAATGAGCAAAACACCTGGAAGTATGGAAGTGTAGGCAAAATGGGCCTTCTTTCAGGGAGCTGGTAGAAATTTGGGTGAATTGGAGAATATGGAGCAAATGCCAGTCCAGTTCTCATTTCCTATATGGAAACCACCTCTTGCATATATTGAGGCAGATGACCATGCTTTGAGCCAGCTGTACAGCTTTCTGGTTGACTGGAGTGGTCATGTTTAGAAGAAAGAGGCCCACGCTCACTCAAAGTTCAAACATGGATTAGGCACGCTCGTCCCATGGTGTCATGTTCAATGGCAGACCTCCCCCTCAGGGAAGTGATCCTCTGCAGAAACCCCCCGGTATTGATTTAGTTCTATATAGATTATCAACCTAAATCATGCTATTAAACCATAAGTCCTGCATTGTGTCGATATAAAAGAGCTTTTAGCAGGTATTGTTTTCTAAGTCACTCAGGTTATCTGATATTTGCTGTCATCAGACAGATTCATACAATTGTTATCTGTATGAGCAGTTCAAATTACTCACAATACACAGAGCTTGAAGCAAGTTACATTTCCACAAGTCTATTTTAAAACTGTTGACTTGGCTTTTTCCATTGTTTTGTTATTTGATTTGATAACCAACATATTGATAAAAACCTCAATATTTCAATAGACAGAGAATAATAAATAAGAAAATTAATCTACAGTTACATTATTATAACATAAGATATTTTTCTCTGAAATAAATTATGTTTCTGCCTCTTTGGTTAAGAAAATATGAACAAGTTTAACCTGAATGTGTAGGTATTAACTGAAAATATTAACCCTGGTACATACTATAATCAGTAAAATTGAGCTGCATCTAAAAGGTATAAATGCAGAGTATCTTTTTTTTTTTCTTTTGTTGATTGTACAGATTTTGTACCATGTGTAATATAACTTCATTTATATGCATTCACACAGCAAGCAAGCTCTGCAGATAATAGCTTCATTAGTTGAGTATTAACTGAGTAATGGAAACCTAATACGTTTATGCCGAGGTAATTATTGATGGAGCTAGTGTGTAGGAGGCTTAAACTATTGGACATTTGAGGTGGAGATTTCATTTTGACGATTAAACTATCATCATACTATACTGATCTGATCCATGTTTCCGTCAGCACCATTTATAGCACTATGCATTAATAGTTATGGGAATATGGCTTTCTGCTGAGTCCCATTGAAAAAATAACACTTTTTAGCCTTAACACTATACATTATCATCATGTTCTTTACTGATTAGCTACTTTTAGCTATCTGTTTTTCTTTCATCATACCAAAAACGTCGTCTCCCTTTTCCCATCTTCCACCAAAGGAAACAAGCTGCTGTTACTCCACCAGCAAGTTATAAACCTGCAATAAAACTGTGGCATGGCCCCTATGTGCAGCATGGGTAATGCTCCATATACTTTAATGATACACCGGACCAGACCATATATTTCTCTCCATATGAGATCCAAAAAGTTAAGGTAGGGGACGGGTTTTGTGACTTAGAAGTTTTGATGTACTATATGCCTGTTAATGAGTACCATCCACAGTAGTGGAGGGGAGACCTTTTCTGTCTCCAATATTCATGCGGATTTACAAGATGTGTCATTTCTCTTTGTACTAAAATATTTAAATAGCAGCTTCAGTTGAAAAATGATACTGCCATATTTTCACAGAACAAGCATCCATCACTCTGTTTTGTATAACTTAACCACTTGGCTAAGATATTTCCTTCGTAAAAAAGTATAAATCCTGACAAACTTTAAGGCTTTTTCACATATTCACTTTCTATACAGTAATTTCCAGGAGTTGCAGAGCCCTTTAAACCTTCAGTGTAAGTTCTTGTAACTTCAGCTTGTATTTTTTTCAGGCTTTGAGAAAGCACATGGCTAATTCTGTTTCAGTACATTGCATGCAAGCCCTGATGCTAACCACCTCATACAAACAAATTTGATAACAGCAAGAGAGGATCAGTCTTTCACCACCACAACCGCTAAGCAATCCTTACAATGAGATCCAAATGTGGTAATCGACAACATGTATTTGGGAGTGCAGATGTAACTCCAGGCTACAGCCACATGATACTGACGATCAGCGCTAAGTTGCGGTTGAAGCAGATGTCTAAACACACAACAGTGCCGACAGACTGAGGCCTGGGTTTAAATCAGCCTGAAAGAAGAAAACGCTGTGTAGTCACTGAATTAGGATGATACCTCCTTCCATTAATTAGAGTTAAGATTATTAGTAAATAACATGAAGATTAACCAGGATCTGATTACAGGTCAATCAGATAAAATACAGCTCATGTATCAAGCTAATGGACAGTGGTTCAATTTGTCTCCCAGACTTCCCAAAGCATTGTATCTTGCAGTGGAATTTATATCTGACATCACATTTACTTTAGCATTCCCTCTCCTGTTTCAGTGGTAGATGTGAGTTTATAAGAAATGCTTCCTTTCTTGGGAATTTTGACAGATGAGGCAGGAAGTTGCATTCCATCAGGCATCTGTGGATCCAACCAAACTAGTTTGAGGTCAGCCAGGTTTAAAGCCTGATCATTTCACCTGTCTATGCTGAAGAAAAAAAGTTTCATTTGTAAAACTGCTGTAAAGGAAATGATCCATGGAAAAACTTCAGTCTCATGTGTTCAAGGAATGTCGTGTTGATGTGTAAGCTCAAGGCCTTTTCCTCGGTTCAGTTGCTCTTTCCCCCTCTGGATTAAGACATTAACTCAAGATCTGTTTGTTGGGGTTTACATTGTTGTATATTTTATAAAAGACACACTTTACATTTGGAAACTGATGCAGACATGAGTCGTACTTGTCTGCCAATTCCTAAATCCTGTATGTCTGATCACAAAGTCCACGCTGTGGTGTGTTATGGTTGCCTGTTTTGATGTTTTCAGTGTTTTGAAGTCACATGCATGTACAACAGACACTCTACCAGCCGAAATATGGAAATAAGCAGTCACTTCCATCATCGACAAAACAATGACCTTTAAAAATCTAACTATTGGAACAAGATAGAACGATGGGGGATTGTGAGATCCTGGTTCAGTTTCTGAACCATGAAAACATGAGTCTTACCAGATCATTCATTGGTTTTTATTAGATTATTATTTTTCTTTTAAAAAGCTTTTTCATTTAGTTTACGCTTTGTTGTTATTACTTTTCATTTTGATTTTGATACTGCATTCACAAATATGAGGCAATCTAGCCATCATTTCTATCTACATTTCTCTACTTCAGCTCACATATTTTTGATATCTTCAACATTATTCATTATATGCAATTGACTTATGACAGAGAACAATGCTCTTTGTGGGAAAACCTTGAATTAGAGGTATTCAGTCCATAGATGCCCCATATAGCCATTACATGCTGGAGCAGAGTTCCAGGCTGTTAACCATTATTTAGTCAATGTGGGACTGAAAAGGATCTCCAAACCGACTACCAGTAATTAAAAGGCACATTTAAAAGTGATAGCACATCAGCAGCATTCAGAAAGGATAAAAGTTTTGTTAAGTCAAGTGCTGCATCTCAAGCATTATATTCCTACCTGTAATCTGAAAAGTCCCGAAGAAGCACAGTTTTTCCTAAATCGGGTTGCCCAAGGATTCTTAGCTCAGATTTGGCCAATACTTCTGCAAACATATATATATTCTTAAAAAAAAAAACAAAACAATACTTATGGTTAAAAATTCAAATATAGATTTTTAAGTTGGAGGGGGGAAAAACAAGTTGTTGTTTTTTTTTAACAAATCAAATAACACCAAACAAAGAAAAGAAGCAGGTGGGCAGTCCAACAGATTAAAACATAAACAATCAACCCTGTAATTTCTTTCCATGTTCGAAAAGGAATTGGAAAAAGTTGAAATTTATTTATTCCCACACCCCACTTGTGCTTTAGCTTTGAATAAAGCATTGTGTTCCACATTCATTTTGCAGTGGAAATATTCATGAACATTTTTTTTCCCCTGAAAGAAAACAATATTTATTGTTTGCATGTAGTAGAATTTAGTTCACCTGAACTTCGACACCTTGAACTTTTTTTTAAGTGAGGTTCTTAAAGGAAGATACCAGCCATGAAGCATACGTGTGTGTGTGTGTGTGTGTGTGTGTGTGTATGTGTGTGTGTTATCAATATTTTTTTTTTTTTTTCTAAATTTACCATTGGTAATAGTTTGCACAGCCCGATTCACCTCCATCAGGGATTTATCTTCTGGTTTTTTTTATCTTGTCTTTCTCATGTTCATGTCTAATGTAACAAGAGCAAAAGGTCTCAAAGCAGCATTCAACTCTGAATTAAGTGTCACAGCCGTTCTGGAAATTAATTTGGAGAAAATGTTCAGTGGCAAAAGGTTTTATTGTAAACTCAGCTGCTTATGATGGAGATAGGTGCTGTCAGTAAAAATTGGGTTCTACAACGCGCAGTTACAGATTTTGCCAATGCGTGCTCCCCTCAGCCGCAGCCTGTTCACACTTTGTTGACTCCATCCACCTTTACTTGCTGATAATCACAGAGCAGGTCTTTCCTTTTTACACTTCTTTTCTCCTTTCCCTCCACAGCTTTGGCCAGGAAGGAGCTTTCACAACTCAACTTGTGTGGCCACCCAAAACCAAAAGCTGCATCCAAAGTTTTGCAGGAACTTTGTAAAGCTAGTCCTTGGGTTTCCACAGGATCGAGGAAATGAGAAGAAGAGGAAGAGAGTATGTGTGTGTAATACACGAACAAGCAAGAGCGAGAGCTGTGTGGAAGCACACCAGTGGAGAAAGAAACCAGATTTATTATCGCCAAAAAATCAACTGCAGATGTCAGCTCACAGATTCTCCCTCTGCTGCCAATTACAGACGCTCATGCAAAGATCTGCTCAGCCCTCAACCCTGCCTCCTCATAGACGATGCACACACCCACACAAACACACCGACTGATGTTTGCATGCATTTATGAGATGAGCACATTTAATTAAAAAAAAAAAAAAAAATTACAACCTAATGCCATACAGCTTTGACCCACCTGTATTGTCTTGTACTAATAATGGATAATGAAGATGTCCAAAAAAAAAGCATTAGTGGTGTAATGTCAACAATAATACTTCTCGGAAAGATTTTTACCCTCGAGCTTTTTTCCTCCTGCATGTTGTCTTTCATTATGTGCTATTTCAGGTCGTTACTGTAATCACCCAAAGGTCTTCTGGATTTAGCATAATCTGTCTGTCGAACGTTGGATTTCATTGTTTAGAAGAGGGGAGATGTGAACTTGATCACATCTCCCCTCAAATAAATCACTTGCAGGAAACATCACTGAAATACCATTTTATCCACCATTGTGCAGTATATGCACATAATCATACAGTCATAGAAAACAATCCTGAAGTTATGATGTCATTCATATCCTGGAACTCCGACAGTAGACATTGGCTTGGACTGAAAACGCATGTGGTTATAGGTTAAGGATGACATGGAGGTGGCCACCAGCTGGACTTTGTAGTGAGAATCACCATATTAAGACGATGAACTATTCTTCTGTCACATTTTTTTAAGTTTATTTATGGTTATAGATATTATTTGGGCTGCAAAAAGTACTCAAGTAATGTAAAATTCATTTTCCCCACACTAATTAGTTGATGTAAAGCTTTTTTCAAATCTCTTAGAGTTGGGAATAATGGGCCTTCTTCAGCAGGTGCCAAGTGTGAAAGGGAGCAAAGTTTATCCACTGTTATGCAACTGAGCCAGCAAGGAATAGAATAAAAAGAATAGAAAGAGTCAAAATGGTCAATGTGTCATGGAAAGTTGGTGTTTTTGAAGGACCTGCTAAACCAACAACACCATTTCTCCCACCAGCTGTTTGACAGCAGATCAGTCAGATGTCAACCATCCCTCAGCTTATTTTACATAATACACTGCCATTATTTTTACAATGGCAGTGTAATATGTATATTAAAACACTCACTAAAATTTAGTATGAATTAGTTAATTAAAGGAGACATCGTTTTTTTGTATATATTGCCTTGTGTTTCCAGATATACAAATTAATTTATGCAAGTGTGCCTTGTTATTCCACAAAGGGAAACTCTGCTGATGATCTGAGTCATTATCTGATAATCTGTTAGAAGAATTACTGTGTTTTATGCTCCTTGTGTCCATAATCTTGAAATACTGGACTTTTATCAATATTGGTTTATAGATGACTTGCTTTTTATGCTTCTTAATTTAATACTTTGCAGGCTACTGATAGCGACTGCACATTATGCACAGGACAAATAGTTTGTGCTCATTTAAGCAAGGGGGAGGAATATGAAGTTAGCCTGGGGTGTTTAACTCAACTGGCATATTTATAGCCCTTTAATAAAACTACTTTTAAACTTGTGTAATTTTTTGTTTTGAGAAATAGATATAAACACCTGTGTTTGAATTTAAAACTGAAATATGTGTAAATGTCTACAGTCTAATGTTTCTATTAAATATCTGCAGTGTTTGAGGACAACTGAAACCTTCCCATATGGACTGGATTTATTATTTTACACACTACAGAACAAAATATCAAGCTTGCTGGAAGTTAATACCTAACAGCAAGTTTTTGAATGGGTTTCTGACAGTATACGGCTGATTGAAATTAATATAGAATTTTGTGTCTTTAATATTGATAAACTGAATTTGATGAATTAAAATAGGATTTTAATTAAAATTTTAATTGTAATTCAATGTTTTAGGCCAAATGTATGAACTGAAAATTCCTTGGTTCCAAACAAGCAGACCCTGTGATAAATCTTACGTTTATGATATGATGAATGTGGCTCATTGATAAAACAGTATTAACACAGTTAAGCTAATCAGCGGTTAATATGTAGGTTTATACTAAGTTAATGATCTGTGGCCTAAATAACAATAAAGCACGGTCCAATTAGTATGTTTATGAGAGGGCCTTCATTTTGATAGATGACCATGCAGTATTTAGTGCCGCCAGCTAGCATGACCAGTCTAATGTAAACATCTCAGTGTCCAGACGTATGGAATTATAAAAACATATATAGAATTAAGTGGATGCGTGAAAATCAAGGATAGATGTGTGTGTGTGTGTGTGTGAGTGTTCGACGGGGTCCGGCTGATGTACTAACCAGTCAGTTCTCTATGTTTTTGTTTTTTTTGTTGTTATTTATTTATTTATTTATTTATTTATTGGGGCTGACTGGTGTCTTTTTTCCCTGCTCATTTTATTTTCCTCTCAGTGGAAATGATTCTATGAATAAATTTCAACACAATTTCTATGTATTCGCTCTGAACTATGTTTGTTTACACATCTAATTCACACAGCGCTCATGAAGCTAGACAAATAAAAGGAAAAACATACCATTATTTTCCTCAGGAATGTCAGTGCAAAGATTCATGGGAAAAATGACAGTTAAAAAAAAGGGTCCATGACCAACATAAAACTTTGTGATAGTCTAAAATTGATGTGACTGTTTTTGAAACATGTAACACTACTATTGATGTCCTGCTTTTCACACATGTACAGTTTCACCCTAAAAAACTCTAGACACAATTATGGGTTGCCATCAAATAGCAGCTTTAGTAGTTTTTGAATCTGACACAAAGACATGACCAATTGCAAAAAGGAAAAAAAAAGGGAAATCTCCAATTTCGATAATGGAACACAAGAAGCTGCACATATTAGTCCAAGCAAACCTTTCAGCTTTTTATGATTAAAAAAAAAAAAAAGATAGATGTCGTGAAGATGAAGGGATGTTTACACAGTTCTGTTTCTGTGTGGTTTTATGTTTTAGTTTTGTATATTTTTTAGAAATTAAAATAAATAATACATAAAACGAACCAAACACACTGAAAATATATGCTTTAGAATGTTTAAACTAAACAAAAACAAGCTTTGGAAGAGGAAAAATTATATTAGGGGTTATAACTATTTAGTCTTCTATTCATTACTGATTTAGGACAAAGGAAAATTAAATTTAGTTTCCCAAAAGAAAATTTTAAATCAATTTATGTCAACTTCAAAATATTTGTGAAAAAGTGAAGTTGTGAAAATGCTTCAAATCTGCCTGAATGTCATTTGTCACTACTGTAAATTGGTGCATCACTGTTCATACATATAAGGCAAATAAAAAACAAAATTAATATATTATGTCTTTATATCTGCAGATATGTCAGTTGTGTTCAGCCATTTGTAATCAATACAGAATGTAGTGAAATATGTTTTTTCATTATCTCCCTCCCACTTTGCTCACACTCAACTCGTGTTAATTCTCAAATGAGAGCTCACTCTGCATAGCTTTTCAGCTCAGACCTCCCTAATTAGTTTAACATTAGCAACCACAATCAAACATGTGTTTTTCTTGAGTAGGGGAAGTTGTAAACCTCAGTATTTATTTTGTGTGCCCCTGTTTGCGCCATTAAAACAGCTAATAGGTAATAATGCCTTTCCCCCCGATTGATAACGAGAGCATTTAGTGCCTTGAAACTGTGTGTGGGTTATGATTTGTTTGACTGCAAACTCTGAGAGTGTGAGTTAACGGTACTATTGGGGTTCATTTGAAAGGGCAATTCTGTTCCCTTCTTTTTTTTTTGCACAGTAGTGACCAACATATAACAGATTGTCACAAAGAATGTAACTAAGAAACGGTGTATTGATCAAACTAATCATTTTACATCACATCTGCTCAATCTAACGTTCTTCCTGTGCTCAGCATATCTATCATTTCTGAGACACAAGTCCACCTCCTGGCTTTATCCAATCTTACACCCTGACACCTACTGAAATCTCATCCAGTATCACCAGCTAATAGCTCAAGAGTGACTTACCCCCTCAGCTGTTTTATGACTGGTATTTTTTTATGAGACCACAGTGGGCCTCCCAGCCCTGAGAGGTCAGACGACTCGGCTGCAGTGGTCAGAAGGAATGGTTCATTTCCTTGCAGTGGCATGATGGAGTGGATACAGTTCCTCTACCTTTTCCTTCCTTTCTGTAGGTGACGAAGCACACAGACAGAGCAAATCTTAAAGACTGTCTGCACATTCTGCTTCTTGTACTGAACACTACACGGGTCATTATGAGCTGTTCCACTGTGACAAACCTTCGCAGAAGACATTGCTGCAGGTCTCTCAAAAGGATCTCTTTGAGTGTAACGAGGAAAAAAGGTAAGCTTGCATTCACACACTCCCAGAAGACGAGGTTGATTTCATTTTATACGGAGGGAAAATAATGAGTTTGGATGGGCTGCTGCTGAGTTCTCATCTGCAGGTGAACAAATGGAATTTGTATCTGCCAGCACTCAATAACCTTGTTGTCGTCTATTTTACATAAAAAAAAGAGGCAAAGGAGAATGACCAGAAAAGGGGGGTGCTGTGTGGCTCACTGAGCTAAAAGGAATTCTGGCTTTTGCTTTGTGCATTTTATGAGGACTTGCAGCAAACTTCATTGGACAACCCACTCACTGCCTGGGCCCTCATGACTAGAGGATGTATCTGGTTTCCATCATGACGAAAGATGCTTATATGCACACGCATGTATAAAAGGACAATTATGCACATGTGCAAACGCACCAGCACGTGCTGACTTCTGCAATATGTGTATCAATGTTGTATCAAATGCACAATTCATTCTCTCTGTGTCTCTGCCTCGAACGCACATGCTGCAGTCAGGGTCTGGGAGCAATCAAGTCGCTGCACTACACTCAGCCTGATTCCTGTTTTCCTGTGAGTCTGCACCCATGTACCAGTGGTTCCTCTCCAGTGCTCCAATAAAACCCCACTAATGATCCCCATTGCCTACACCCTGGTTCTGGAACCCGGCCCGTGGATGCACATACCGAGGGGCACTTTATGAGTCAAGCAGCCGTGCTTACCCGTGATGTCATCCACAGCTCTCAGCTAATCCCGCCAATCCCCTGAACTGCCAGCCAGTCACACTGGACTAAAACAGCTTTCTTCCTCCATTTTCACCTCTTTTATTTTCTTCTCTTCTTTTTGTTTTGTTGTTTATCCTCCAGGCTGTAGAGCCCTGCTTTTGTACCACACACACTCCAAGTCTGCAGGTGAGTAGTTTTGTAAAAGACTTTATCCCAAATTATTCAGCTTGTTCGGTTGCTGGTACCCAAACATCAAGCAGACACTCCCTCACTGTCTCCGGCGCTGCAATAAGCCTCGTAAGTTTCTTTCTGTCCTCTTAACTATCTAAAGAGGAACTTCTCTGACATGCTGTTACACTCTATTTATCTCCCACATCACGTATTTCTGGGAAATTAAATACATGATCTGCTACTTATTTGCATTCATTTGTGTCATAGTTGTGGAAAAAAAGTCGGTGAATAATCACTGAATGTGATGTTTCTGTTAAGTAAAATGTAACATCAATAATGTACCCCTGCAAGGAAGTTGAGAATCAAAACGTCTGGCCTAAAACCATGAACCATCCTGTTATAGTATAATTATTTTGTAATGACATACTTAAGCAAATCATAAGTAGTAATATGTTTGCTATTTTAGCAGTATAACACTGAGATCCAGTTAAATTTTCTGAAATCGTGATGTTGCTTCTATGCGCGGTAATTACATGAATATTTCTTTTGCATTCAGCACAACAGGTTTCAGCATTGATGTATGACTGCAGTTGCCTAATTAGCTCTGGGAAATGGACACACATGCACAGGCATGCATTAAGACACACAAACAGGTTGCCGCAATCTTTCTGAAACATGAACAACTTTGAGATGTGTGGTCACCAGGGTTTTTGCTTTTGTCCCTGAGAAACCTGTTTCTTTTACTGTCATAAAGAGGCTGAGTATTGACTGACAAACATCCACCTCAATAGCATCATCAGCTTAAAGTGTTGACTTGTTTACAATTGTAAATCAAGGAGGTTTAAACTTAGGAACAGGTCAACATACACACTGGTGCTTATAGACACTGTAAAGAAGGTTGGTAATCATGTGAGAAATGACCTCTTACTTGATTGAAAGGTGTTCTCACATGTTCTTATAGTAACAAGTTTATTAGATGCCGTCTGTTTCTATTAAAAAAAAAAAAAAATTTTAAAAAAGGCATTATTTGTTCTCAGTCACCAAAACATGACCACCAGAGTCTTTGATTTGTTGTTTAGTTAGATAAAATCAGAAAAAGGCATATGCTAACTACATGGTTCAGGTGTGCTAAAATTTTTTACATTTTTACGGGTATTTGCCTAAATATAAGACACCTTAGAGATACATATCTGACTAACAAACACCACAATCAGTATTGTAAAACAAGAAAAAAAAAAAAACCACACAATGCACAAATGGCATTTTTGCCACGAATACGACACATTTACAGCATTTCCACCAACACTTTGTCTCCAGAGCCATTAGTTCAAGCAAACCTTTTAGTTTTTTATGAAAATGAAATATGTTGTGGGAATTTATTTATTTATTTATTTTCTTATCTTGTGTGGCTCGTCTCTTTAATCTGCTACATCAGTAACTAAGTAACACAATGATACATGGTGAATGGCAGCTTTAAACAATGGGTTCAAACATGATGAAGTACATGTTGGAGCTCTATTTAGTTCTGATTTCTTAAACATGGAACCACTGCAAACCATCAGTCCAGACCTGTCTCACCAACAAAACAAACAAACAAACAAATAAAAACAAACTTTAGATACATTTTACACAATTAATGATGGCACAGTCTATGATTTGAAATAATGAAACTCGCAGACTATTCTTTTGTGCACAGCAGACTTTACTGTATGTGATAATAGCTACAATTCATAAAAAGAAAACATGCGGCAGTGTTGATCATATATTTAGCATTTTCCTAAACCTAAATATACATTTTGTGATATCTTTATATCTATGTATATTGGTTCTAACCATGTGGTTTTACAAGCCTTAACTGTCTGCAAGTGAGACCAAGGCAAGAATGGAAAAGTAAAAGGAATGTGAAAACTTGTCAGATGGGTGTCGTACTCCAGGTCTCTGGCACAGAAGTGAGCGGGAAAACTCCATCCTTCACCTTGTCCTTCTTCCTCAAGTGTAAGAATCAACACTGTCAAAAGTGTGCACTGTCACGTTGTGAGACACGGAAGGAGTGACTTGTCTCATGTCAACATTGTCATGATTGCCCAAGACTTTAAAATGTCTGTTTTAACTAGATATATGGAATGATTGCAATAAAGTGCTTCCATAATATGAATTGCAGAACTTGGCACATTTTTTAAAAAAAATATTGCTGCAAATAAATAAAGTTTTACTAAATGAAAAGGTTGGATTGCACCTTATTAATGGGCTGACTGTTGGCCAAAGTTACAAAAATATTCAGTTTACACACTCATTACTGTGTTTCCAACTACCCCACACCATTGGCTGTCTAATATGATTTTCTGGTGGATTATTAGCTTGTAGTTTATAAAATAATTGTTTAACTGCCTGTTACTGCCTGACATGCACTTGGTTGAGAACAAGTGGTTGAACTGAAACAGGGTTCGCTCCTGCAATCTACATGGCTTCTTCTTATGTGAATTTTGATAACAGCTTTTATGATGTTCAGGCAAGAGAGGACAGGTGACAATACATTCTCCTGCCTCTGAAAGGAAAACAGGTCATAAGCCAAAAGGAACACTAGAGAAAAAACCTGCATGAATAGATTGAGGGTGGAAGAGTATATGGAGCGAGAAAGTCCATTTAAAACTGGTTTTCACCCCACCTACTTCTCTGTACCCCTGAAGGAAAAGCCACTAAAGAAGAAAAATCCACACACAGTACACAATGCAATAGTCTGGGTTAAGTGCAGGATTTCAGTCAATGGTGGATTTGGGGGTTTCTGCTTTTTTTGAAGCCTCTGTCCCCAAACCTCACTTTCTTCCCACCTCCCTTCCTTATACACACTCCTACTCTCTCTTACCTCCTTACACACACACACTCGTGCATTTCTTCTAGCTCACACGCGCACACACATCCACCCCCAAAGTCCCAGTCATCTGCCATAATCAGAATGATGATATACAGGTCCCATTAAAAGAGAGGGGCTGCTGACATGCAGGACAATAGCCCCTCACAGTGTGTCCAGGAAGCCTGCCCATCCAGGTGCACTCTCACTCTTTCTGCTTTTCTCTCCCCTCTTTTTCTCCCCCCACTTCCCAACCACCCCCAAATGCAGTTTGAGCCCACTGAGAGTAAAGGTAGAAACAGGAGAGGAGCAAATGAGGAGCAGAGGGGTTGTATGGAGGCAAGGAGGGATTTGCAAAGAAAGATTTTGGAGACTGAGGTATCAGCAGGGGGAGAGCAGAGGTGAGCTCTGCTGTGTTGAAAAGACGGGACATCTGAGCAGTCATTGATGAAGAGGGAGGGTTGAGTCAGTGAGCTTGAAACAATGGTGATAATAAAAGTCTCATTTTTCACCACCGCTTCTTTCTTTTTTGCTCTTTTTGCTCACCGTCTCTACCTGTCTGACCTACCGCAGCGCATCGTGGGGCACCGAGGAAGGCCAAAGAGGGATAGAGGAGGAAGAGGAGGGAGGAACAACTGATGGGATAGGACTGGTGGTGACAGGGGGAGGAGTGAGTCACAGATTGCACATCCTCTCTGACAGCCATCAGCTCATCCATCAACAGGTAATTCAAACTGGAGAGGAAGGTCTACATTTGTACACACATGCTGCATGAAGGCTACTGTTAAGTATGTTTTTATTTTCATCCCTAGTCTGACAAAGATAGAATTATTGCGATCTCCACTGTGAGGTAATGACATAATAAATAGAAAAAGAAATAAATAAATGATAGGTAAGTGACTGTTTTGCTTTTCAACATCAAGCGTCTTTATCCCAGATTACTTTGTTTGTTTTAGGAAATTTTTATTTTAATAATGAACAAGGCTTCTGTGTTTTTAAGGACTTTCAATGCTGCTGACATTTTCCTGTATTATTCGTTAGAGCTTTGCCTCATTGTCGTTTCCCTGTCATTACAAATCCCCTTCTTTTAACGTTAATGTTTTTTTTCTAACTCTGGCCAAATATCTTTATATTCACCTGTGCGTCACCTGTGTGGATGGCCTTAATTATATCTTAATAAACCTGGCAGGGATAAATAGATTCCCATATAAAGTGTAAAGCATCATAAGAACAGCAAAAAAAAAGGTCTGAATACTGTACAAGATACTGTATTTCCAAGCTCTGTTCTTTTAGGTGTACAAAACAAGCCAAGATTTCATTTCTGTGTCCTCATTTAATAGAAAAGCACTTGGCAAGCACGACCTCCTCGAAGCAGCTCATTATCCTCCATATTGTCATTTCCACCCTTTGTTATAGTCCAACATTCATTTTATGTGTATGTATTATTAGATTCCTGTATACACTAATAATAAATCCTATATTGACTATAGTTTGGTGTTTGTTGCATGTTCATAGAACAAATTTCTTCTCTTGTTACAAGGAAAATCCCAAAGATCCCCATTTGTTCTGGATTGTTTTATCCAGAATTTTTTCAGGATCCAAATCGATCTTTGATATCCTGTAAAACATGTTGACAACGTCTCTTTTTAGCCAAGCACCCTGACAATTTATAGTGGATTTATATGCATATATACTGAAACATGTGATTTGGATCACTCCCAAACTTTAATGGAATCTAAGTTAGACCTAGACCTATTCTCTAAAGAAAAATAAAAATCCATCCATTTATTTTTGTGTGGAGTTATTGACAGACAGACAGATAAACACTGGTAAAAACCATTACCTCTGCCACCTCTGCATGATCTGAAATATTTGAAAAAGGTCTCGAAACGTTTCACACTGTAAATCTCAGTAGTCTTGATCGAGTTACAAAGTCACATTGTTGCTCCATTTACATTCAGCAATCCGAAAGGCCACTATCAGACCCCCAAGAGCTTGCAAGGTCCACTGCACAAATCCCCCTTTGCACCAACCAGTCTCTTAATACACACCGACTAACCTGTCTTCAGCTCACTGTGTGGTCCTCTGTTCTTCAACAAAAAGAAAGACGAAACGGTAAAGAAGCCTGCCATCTCTGTCTTAGATGCTCCTTTTTCATATATCCTGTATCTGTGGCAAGATTCAGAGGTGGAATTTAGATAAGAAACAAACACATTACCTGGCTGGTTTTCTCTTCTTTAAGAAAATAATGATACATAACCTTTATCTTTGTTTTATTTGACCTTGGCTGCAATTGTAGCAAAGATTCGTATGGGAAGATTGCATTTTTATGTGTGTGTGTGTGTGTGTGTGTGTGTGTGTGTGTGTGTGTGTGTGTGTGTGTGTGTGTGTGTGTGTGTGTGTATTTTAATTTTTTAAATTTTCTTATAATTTAACAACATTATGTTAGCAAGAGTTCTTGTGGCTTCCCAGGTAAATTTCTCTGTTTTCATGACTCACAAACTCCTACAGACCTAAAATCAATTGTTTTACTGTTTGATTCATCTGTGCATTTAGATGTGTTTTCCAGGACACCCCTTCTCTTGTCCAATTTAAGGATTGTCTTTTGTGTGTAGCCAAGTTCTACATCCTCCTTGTCCCTTGCTGCCAAGCCCTGAGAGGGAAATGAAAGCAGGTTGTGGAGATGCAGTCAAGAAGATGGTAGGAATTTTAATGACCATCTTTCGGCTGCCTTTTTCCTCTCCCACCGTTTTGGCACTCGAATAATGATCCAGCAGGCTTTGCCATTTGGCTCCCACTGGCTTTCCTCACCAAGAAGGTGGCGCATAGCGCAAAGTCTACATCCCCCTGCTCACTGTCTGATCTGAAAAACAAAGGACATTTTAATTAAATCAAAGGCAAAACAGCTGGCATAAATAGATGGATCTCCATTTTTAAGATTCTTTTAGTTCTTATATAAGTCCTTGAATGGTTTCATTTCTCTATTAACATAGTTTTGTCCCCATCTGGATAAACAAAATAACATGATTTACTGTGTGTTTCTTTTTTTATTTGTGCATTGCATATACACTCATACACAGTCCCACATAAAATCAGGGTGACAGGCTGTCAAACCCTTTGCTGCAGACATTACCTGAGACCAGCGAGCAGTGGTCATTAGTCATGACCAATCAGAAGAGCCAGCAGAGTTTGTTATTGGAGCTCTGATTTTGGGCCAGGGGTGCTTAAACACTCAGCGGTAGGTAAGGCTGACAAAGTCCTGGGTTGTGTGTGTCTCATTGCAAGTGTGTGGCACACTCCATTCCTATCAGACTTCTCTCTCTTCTTGAAGCAAAACAGATCCTCTGGATAAGCTCACTAGGGGCAGAGACCCTCTCACCCCCCCCCACCTATACTTACACACAGTTGCACATTTATGCGGCATGCCTCCCCTTCGTCCTTCTGACCATCTCTTCCGTCTTGATCTAAAGATTAAGGCATAATAAAACAAATACAAGAGTTTTTTGGGGGTTTTTTCTGATTGCACTTTTTTAGTTTACATATTGTAAATGAAGGTCTTGAGTTTCCCAGCGCAAGCAGGCAGCCAGTCAATACTGAGCAGGACTGAGCCACTGGGAGCAGGCAGCCACCGATTGTGAATGTGAGGGAACAGAACAGCCTGCCTGGCTACAAGCACCGCAGTGTTTTGCTTTGTAAATGGTGACTGATGGCGCTGCATTCACACCCGTCTTTCACGATGTGCATGTGGATGTTGTCAAGCTCAAACACATATAGCAATGCAAGTGTGTTGGACACAATGTAAATGCATTCTCTTTTAAGAAATGCTTTGATCCATCTGCGTTTGATTCAGTATTTTCCTTTCAGCTTCCAGTAAAGAAAGGAAGAAACATGTCTGCATGATTAGAGTCTGAGTCATATGTCCTCTGAAGATACTGAATGATAAATCTCAGGTAATCCTTTCCAAAATGGATTTATTCCACTATGAAAACAAACTTTTCCCTTCGTCTTCATCCCCCTGACATTTCCTTTGACATTAGTTCATATTCCAAAATCGCTGATGCCAGAAATTGATGTTGGGTTTGATTAAACTACGCAGTAGTATTGCATAGTTGTCAGTAGAATTACTGGGAAATTGTCTTTCTTAGAGGCACACATAAACCAGACATCCATTCATTTTGAATTATTACAAATATATCAATCGGTGGGATTTGTAATTTTATGACTGTCAGATCTGTTACATGACTGCACATAAAGTTAATGCAAACAACCAGCTTTTGTCAATCAGATTTGATCATAATAAAACTTACCTGAATTGCAATAACCTTTCATTGAGTAGAAGTTAAAGTGACAGTAGAGACCAGTTGTGACCCATTGTGTTAAACAACTGTTTGGAGAATCTAGCACTTGCATTTTAGTTTCTTTTATATTTGCATATAGATTCCCAGCAGAGCAACAGAAGCACACACACACACACACACACAGCTGAGTTGACATCCCACGGGATGTAGAAAGCTGAGAGGTGCCACCATGACCCCAAGCCTGCAGGTTCCTGTAAGTCCAGTCTTCCACACTCTCCATTCCCAGCAGCTGACAGGCTATAAGTGTCCCACAGTAGCCTTTTTCTCAGCTGACATCAAAAGGTTACTCAGCATGGGTCACACCAAAAAATTATTTTCAGGGTGATATGACAATGAGGAAGGGGGGAAAAAATCCCCAAACTGAAGTGGCAAGTTGTCCAGTTTTACCACATGGCAAATGTCACTGTGACATATATGGGCTCATGAAAATGGAAAGCGAGGACAGGGCGGATCACAAATCCAGCCGTCTGTCAGACTTTATTAGCACAACTAGAGAGGCTGAATCTTTCCCATCTTTCTGTGTGACACATTTGGTCCACAAATGAGCTCCATTGTAAAACAACTCATTGGATGTTAACAGAAACCACACTGCCAAAATAAAATCCTTTCAATGATGAGCAATTAACATTAGAGCGCAGGCTAACACTGACACACAAGTGTCCTACCCAGCTGCTGTCAGTCTGTGCTCCTTCCTAATCTCATCTAAATAAACATGAAAAACAGTAAGAAGAAAGAAAGCCCTCTTACAGACGCATGTTGGTGCTCAGATTTTTATTTAATATTAATTTTTTTTTTTTTTTAAGAAAAGCTGTCGACGACATGAATGGAACCAATTTGAGGTCAATATGTTTTTTCCCTTTAGATCGGCAAGTTTCAAAGGCATGTGGGTGTGCTGCGCAGTGGCAGTGGAGTTGTTTGGCGCACTTGTGATTCAGCAGCATTTAAAAGAGCAGGAGTGGAGGATGACAACCTGATGCACCGAGCGTTTGGCTTCAAGGAACACAGCTACATATGAAGCAATGCAATGATAATGTAATATAGAAGATTACTTTTTTTTTTTTTTTTTTTAAATGGCATAAATGCTGGACTTTTCTTTCCTAACTGCTGGCTAGTTAAGACAGAAGTGTATTTTTATTGAGCTTAAGTGTCCAGTTAGTTTGGTTATGATTATGCTGTGTTGTGACTCACCTGTGTTCAGACACAGAGGGTGTGTCTTTTAAAGAAGTCAAAAAGCAGAGAAAGAGACAGCTGTTGAGTGGATTGTGCAACATGTGTTTGTGCATCTGACACAGGAGGGCAGTCTTTCAACGATTCACTCCAGACCGGTTTACTGTTCATGTGCTCTCTATTCTGATATATGAGTTTTGAGCAGCTGCACATATTTTCAGATATGATGAAGTTTAGATCATACTAAGTCATGTGCTAGAACATTACAATAAAACTTCATCTCAGGTTGTGTAAGACCCGCCTTTGTCTCTTCTGAATGCTCTGCCATTTGCTTTGCCCTTTTCATTCTCATTTGCACTCCTTTTTCTCCTTTTGCCATCACCCTGTGTCACTCTTTTCCAATAGTAATACTTGCAACTCTTATCTTGAGCTCTCATAACTGAAAAATGTCTGGAGTCAATATTTATCCAGGTTGTGCATAGAGTTATCTGTCATTTCAACACTTTCTGTGCCCCTTTAACAAATAACATGCAGCTCAGATGCATATTGAAAATCCCTCTGCACGTCTTTTGTTCCCCTTCTTCTCTCCTCAGTTCTTCCACCCTTGTTACTTTGGGTGAGTGTGTCTTAAATAAATTCTTCTTTAAGTCTTCCTCATAAACGCTGACTGAACAACCCCAGGGTTACACGCTGCACAGAGCGGGTTTTAGGGGAAATGGGGTGGTCTCACGGAGGAAGTAGCGGCAAACCCTGGGAAGTGCCATCGCTTCTGATGTGTTGCCGAGACCCCACCAGCCCCCCACCTGCATCCAAGATTGCCATCACTCCCCCTCCCTCGACTAGAGATCCTATTAATCATCCTGTCAATCCAGCTTTCTTACAGCAGACGCACATATACACTTTCCACCAAAACAAACAAATAAATAATGGAGCAGGTCTAAAGAGAAAACAAGAGAATAATATGGATGGAAATGGGAAGAGTGCTGTGGAGAGCTTTCAGGTTTGTTTGTTGCTTGCTGCATTTATACTGTGTTTTTTTTTTTTGTTTTTTTTTTTAAACCTTTATGGGGGTTTTTTGGGTTTTAAAGTGTTTGGTGTTCTACGGTTGTTTACCATGTGATGTCAAGCTTATGTGTAAGTGTGCACCTTGGCCAGGCTTAAATTTTTTCTCATGCTGGGAAGTGATTCACTCCTGTAGGGAAAGGAGCCTAAATTGAATTTTTTTTCCTCTTTTTATAGCCCAATACAGAACGTCAGTCAGCAGCCAAGAACTGAATGGTGAGAGAATGTGTGTGTGCACACAGAAGAGTGTTCATGTAAAGTAGTGTGAAGTAACCTAAGTTTTAGTGAACTTTGCGACTTGCTGAGTCACCACACGGCGCGGGTTTGGCAGTGGGGAACTGGATAGTAATTGTTTCATTGTCTTCACCAGAATAAAAGTAAGTGAAACACAAATATCACAATATCAATTCCTTGTATTCATAAATACACACACTGAGTGTGTCTATGCTGCACTCTGGGGCCCCACTGTAACTGGTTATGGTGACGTCACCATCCGACCCAAAACAAAATAAGACATCATGACTGTTTCTGTTTTGCGGGAATCTGCAGCTGTTTGGAATTCTAACTATATCCTCCACGTTTTTTTTCTGAAAGTCTTGAAATTGATATGTTTTGGTGTTTTGATTTCCAACTTTGTTCATTCTACATGCGGCTTTAACAGTTGGTGTAGATTTATAAGGTAGCAGTGTCTAGTTGAGTCACATCTCACTTAATCATCAGCATTATGTGCAATACTTCCAGTCTGCCTTTTCATTGTGATTAAAGCCAACAGCGAGCAGATAATTAACTCAAACTGAATGATTTCATTTTCATTAATGGTCCATTACAATTTGAAACATTTTCCTGGATTTAAAATCTGGTAAGATGGGAAGACTTTCCCTAATCAAACCTTTCTAGGAAGGGATAACACAAACCTCAGACTAGACCATCAAGGGGC
This sequence comes from Telmatherina bonti, assembly GCF_933228915.1. Classification (NCBI taxonomy): domain Eukaryota; kingdom Metazoa; phylum Chordata; class Actinopteri; order Atheriniformes; family Telmatherinidae; genus Telmatherina; species Telmatherina bonti. The sequence goes on along the minus strand of NC_136622.1, from coordinate 18,757,325 downwards.
CCTGTTTCCTAGATGAGAACCTCACATCTCAGAGGCTGCTGTGCTCCAAAGCGTTGCTGACGGCTGGCAGGCGGCTCTCTGGAGTCCCAACCCACTGCCATGCCAGCCTGGTGTGAAATGGACACTTGTCTGCTCGGCCCGTTCTGTCTGTCCACAGTTGTTAATGATAACATGCACCGTACTCAGCACTTGAAGCTGGCCGACATGAGCCTTTTAAAGCCTGCCAAGTTGTGTGTATGTTCTTAATGCCGCACTAAGTTTGGTGTCTACAGAACATATTGTGCACATAATAGCGCCCCTACTCTGTTTAGTCATTGCTGTCCACAGCAGCAGATCTGAAATAATAATAAAATTATAGAATATATCCGGTCTCATTTGTTTGATGCATTCTACCTTAAATCTGGCCCAAAGTTTATGTGGTTATATGTGACTCTTTTTCTTCTTCTTTTTTTTTTTTTTTTTTTTTTTTTTTTTTTTTTTTTAATAAGAATTTCGACTAAAACCAGCATTTCTGTATTTTCTAAGATTGTGGTTTTATTCATGGCCTCCAATTTATTTCAATCTAAGAAAATTAACAAAAAAGATGCAAATCATGACAACAAATGATATTGGTCTCCATTATTATCCTATCTATAACTGTTTATATGAAAATAGTTGGTCTATATCAAGTTTCAAGTTTGAAACTACTTTGATATTAAAATAAATAATGTTGCATTTATTTAATTTTTTTGCTTGATTTATTTTATGGCACGGAAGCGCCATCCTGTCCAACCCATCTTCTCTTCATATAAAACAGACTGTGCCAAACGTCTTATGCTGAGAAAAATACGAGTAAAATATGACTATTTCCCCCCCACCAGTCCAAACTAAAGATTAACATTGTGATTCTCCGTGTCCCAGTAGACAGCGTGATTGATTACATCATATTAAGGTCATTTTTACAACGAGGTAATTTCCACTCGAGCCTCCGGGCGATATTTTAATGTGCATTTGTTTGGCGGGGTTGTCGTTCCTCCGCTCCTCTGATCTGCAGGGAAATAGATGGCGACATTAACAAGCGATTAATTAAAAACAACAACATTAATGATGATAGGACGAGAGAATCTTTTTTTTTCCGGGGATGCAACTAATTCCCAAACCGACTTAATTATATGTATTTATTAATTTCCCAATCTTTGTTTACATTTTACAAGTGTATTGTGTGCTTCTGCATTTAGTTTTGTTTGGAACAAAAAATTGGATGTCGAATAATGATAGTGCTCTTTTAATTTAACTACAGAATGATGGAGCAAAAATCATTTTGTTTACCATTGTCACACGAAACTGTCAATTTAGCTGGTAATATCAGAGATCTTTTTATCATTTGTTTTCAGTTTTCCATGACAATGAACCAGACAAGGCCATTAAATGCTAATCTTGGTTTTTAAACTCCAAAGAAAAAACGAACATCATATGAAGTATTTACTGAGTTTTGTCTGTCAGTGTGTGTTTGTGTATAATTGTGACTGGCCAAAAATGTTTGTCGTGTATCTTTATCTTACACAATTTGTTTTTAAGTTTTAGTCTTTAACCTCAAATTGTGCAGTTTATTTCACAAAGCACAAAGATCCTTCAGAAACACGTGTTGTGTTTTGTTGCGCTTCAGGTGCAAACTGCGTGGTAGGAAAGTCTCCTTCAGGTCAGGCCTCCTGCAGAGCATCCGCGTGTGTCCCGTCGCTGCCCTCCAACATCTTCATCCTCCTGCTCTCAGTAGATGTGGCGCAGTGCCCGTCTGTTTCTGACAGCATGTTAACAACTCTCCAAAAGGCCCCAAAGAAATGTCTTGGATTAGCGGTCAGATTTCCCATTTCCCATAGACGCACAAGGTCCTGAACCCAATTAATGACTAATAATTACCAGGGCAACCTCTCTATGACCGCTTCAGGGGCTTCATTAAAGGACAAGTGGCAAGGATCCGGCTTCTCCAAACGACACTTTAAAAAAAGAAAAACGGATTTCCTGATTGGTTATCTGTTTAGAATCTCGATTAATTCATATGAATATGCGCAAAAGATAGTGCCATAGTCATGCCAGGTGACAAAGAGGTGTGTGGGCCCTCCCTGTGCAGTCGATCACATCACAGAGAGTTTGTGGACGCTGTGTGTACAAGTTCAAGCGCCCTGCCGCAGCTAGTTACCGTGTTTACTCTCCCATTACATCAACTGTGCCAGAATTACAGTTAGCAAATTTACAATGCTCACTGCGCCCACAAAAAAAAAAGTTCTGCTGGGGTTGTTTGATGTCCCCCGACTCTCTTCATCCGTGGGCCGCACCGTGAGGTGCTCCATTTCACATATCTCATGTGCGCTGATGTTATCAGCGCCTCGCGTCTAATCCAGAGAGCCAGAGCCTTTTCCACCGCGGATAAAGCTTGGGTTTCAGCTGCCTGTGTGTGCATGTGTCCGTGTGTTGTGGGGTACAGTCACCGCAGCCTGACCACACAGGTCCCCAACAACCAACACACGCAAAACTCTAATGAGCGCACGCGCCTAGAAGATCAAGATAAGTTTTTCCAAGTTGGTTTTTTCACCCTGCTGTCGTGAGATTTGTTGAATAAATAACGTGTTGAGAATTACGGAAGGAAGGTCATATCATATTGGTCATGTGAGATTAACTGATGGTAAATCCATTTCTCAGATGAGGCTAATGTTTGCTTCCAGTACCAGAACGGAAAGTGTTAAAACAAATAAAGGGGAAAGGCTTATAACGCAGGAGGCCTTTAGGGTGTTTTTTTTTTTTTTTTGTTTTTTGTTTTTTTTTTAAACTTTACAGGATCCTCAGTTCAGGATATGTGAAGATCTCCTGGCGTCATGGAGATGATGATTAAAATAAATGATATATAAGTGTCCTTGTGAAACATTGCATAACTCACTAAACAATCCAAGAGGCCTCGCGCCCTCCTTGTTCCACACAGAGACAGTGCGCTCAGGTGACCGCGTTGACTCTCATAAACGCATTTAAACCTTTATCAAAATCATTTAAACGTTTCAAAAGTTGGGATTGACAAGTTCTCTGCATTTCATTTAAGTTGATCCTGTCATTGTTGATGTGATTGTTGTCACTTGCTGATGATAATGGGCCTCTTTAGTGTAAGGGAATTAATAGGAGGTTAATAAAAGTGAGGGCCCCTGTCCAGCTCAAAGCAGCGCAGTGGCGCACCTCTCTTCCGGGGACAGAGCCAGCGGCTCAGCCTTCACATGCTCCTTGTGGACACAAAACAGGAAAAAAAAAAGGGGGGGGGAGGGGGGGGGGGGGGGGAACAAGGTGAAAAGAGAGGTTTCCCTTTTCAGCCCTGCGTTTCCACTAACCCTTTAAAGGTCGACATTTAAATGGCGCAGCAAAGTAATCCCCAACGGGCCAGTGTTGGACAGCAGCACTTTTCTTTGCAAGCATAATCACAGTTAATTGCTCCTTTAAAAGGTGTTGCGCCATATGAAATCATTTGTCCAACCCAATGCAGTGCAGGAAATATACAGAGGCCTCAACTGTTTCGAGAGGTTGATGGAAATAATTTTGACAAACTGAAGAAAAAAAAAAGTTCTGCTGGTGTCTTTTTTTTTTTTCTTCTGTGTAAAGAACGAGGTGTCAATAAAACCGGTCAATTAAAACAATGGATTATTGATAGCTTGCCGCCACGCTCCCACTCTCCCCTTCAGACACATAGAGGAATAAACAAAACCTTTGTGCACCATGTTTCATTTATTATTTGTCCATCGACTTGTTCCTTTCTGTGCTTGCGTCGCGCTGCCTGCATGCTGTTGGAGCTTCTGCAGCTTCTACCTCTAAACTAATGATTTCTTTGAAATAACAAACTCATTTATCCACAACCTTAGTTAATTGTGCATTCCTAATGAATAAATTAAATAAATAAATAAATTAATTAATTAATAAATAAAATGGGCGCAAGCTCTCTTCCTTTGATTTTACTTGCTGCTTTCTGTCAAACCAACACAGTAACCCCCTTCGCCTGCTGGTGCAAGACAAATCTCAATAAACTGCAATTGTTAGCTAATTACAGCTGATTATTATTGATTAATGATCATGCCATTCGTTTCCCTTCAAGGGACAATGTCCCATGGCGGTTTTCTCTCCAATATGGACTGGAGACATGTTGCATGAGCGCAAGCCTTTATACAAATCAATAGTTTCATGTGCATCATATTGAACAAGAAGCGGCAGGTCAAGCATGAAACGACATGCAGGGCGTGGAAGAGGCCTGATAATAATAATAATATTAACAACAACAACAACAACAACAATAATAATAATAATAATAATAATAATAATAATAATAATAATAATAATAATAATATACCAGTGTATTTGAAAGTATATCAGAACAGTGCGGAGTGATCCAAGCAACTGATCCCTGCCGCTGTCCCTGCAGACAGCAGTTGCTCCATGAACAGCGATCTTTAATGGGCTGCAACATAGAGCCGCCTTTATTCAGCTAAACTGGACGGAAACCATTCCCATATGACACGAGGGCTAAAGGCCCAGTCAGCACACACACATAACGACCAGTCTCAATCTCAAAACACGACGGTAACGTTATATCTTTTCCAAATATTATATTGTAAATATCTATGGTCATGATATAAAATTATTATCACTATAGTAATAATAATAATAATAATAATAATAATAATAATAATAATAATAATAATAATAATAATTTATTTTATTTTATTAAAATTGTGGACTTTCACAAATATTAAAAATATTTAAAATGGTAACAATAAATGTCTATTCTACTAATTAAAAAAAAAAATTGATTCATAAAATGAATGGCCGTAATGACAACATCAGTGTCATTGTAGAAGACACACAAATATCTCAGAGAATTAAATGCCACAATTGTGCTTACTTTAATCTCTCTTTTTTTCCACTCACAGAAATCCAAAAATTAAAATATAAAAAATTACCTTGCAGTTGTTCAGGCTATAATTGAGAAGCTGGATGTGCGCAGATTAGCGGAAAGACACTCGTTTCCTTCCGCAGTAAACAAACAAACAGGTGCAAGACAAATTCAACAGTTGCACGGAGAGAGAGAGAGAGAAAAAGACAGCAGCCTCTCCACGTCGTTCAGGTGATCTGCTCTCAGCTGAAGGCGCGCGCGGTGTTGCTGACAGTGAGCACAAAGATCTGTGCAAGAAACAACTTCTGCAGATACAATTGTTACAAATATGAACAGAGAGAGAGAGAGAGAGAAGGAAAAAAAAAGCCTGGACTTTCTGTGCTGCTGGTGGAGGCTCCATGCCCGCGTCAAACAGCTGCTGGCTGATGCTTGTCCTGAGGGCAACAAGGTTTACACACACTGAGATACACACACACACTCACGCTCACACGGTCAAAAAAATCTTCTGTAAAGTTGCATCAACAATCAAGGTTTTTTTTTTTTGTTTGTTTGTTTTTTGCCCGCATGAACATTAGTAGAGTTAAAAATAACCTCTGCAACTCGAGCACGTCACGGTGAGACTTAAGCTGCCAACTGTTTCACTTTGTGCCTTTAAATCTGTAAAATGAGGAAAAAACAACCAAAAATCAGTTACAGAAATATATAGAAAAAATCCTAAATACTTGCAATCTTCAGTGAGAATGACAACTCTCATGAGAGAATTAATAAATATAAATCTTGGTTTTTTTTGTTTTGTTTTTTTTTCCCCAGTAGTATAAATATTAAATACGACCTTGACCTCGGCGACTGGCTCGGTCTGTCCACCGCTGTGTTGCAGAAAAACCATCCAGTCGCTGTTAACTGGCTAAAAAACCCCAACACGGTGCTGGCAGAAGCTGAATGTGGCGGGTGGTGGTAGTGTGTATGCGTGTGTGTGTGTGTGTGTGTGGAGGGGGGTGGGTGGGGGGGGGGGGGGGGGGGTGTCTACGGGGATAGCATGGGGGGAGGGAGGAGAGGTGAGTTGGTGAAGAGAGAGCAGGAGGAGGAGGAAGAAGAGGAGGAGGGGAAGAGATAAGTGATCTAAAAGGGAGACGATAGGACAAAAAAAAAAAAAAGTGATGATGATGATGATGATGAATACATTGGAAAGTTTTTTGGCCCCGGCGAGGGTGTCAGATTGAATGGCCTGTGCGCATGTGCGAAGGTGTCCAAACTGACAATGCTGGTGAGATGAAGATAGTGTTGTTGCTGCTTCTGGGCTCACGGAGGACGACGAGAGGAATCTACAAGCCGACAAGATGAGATCCAAAGCGAGGGCGAGAAAACTGGCCAAAAGTAGGTCTTCTTTTCCCGCTTCTTACCGCTTTCAGCTGCCGGCTCCAAACTCCCGGCTTTCTCTCCATGTCCAGTGTGTCTTTGTCATTTGCTGTAGCCTTTTATTTTTATATATAAACGAGGATGGGACAACTCTTTGTCCAGAAAGAAGTTTTCAGCTAAATATCTCACCCCGCTCAGAGTGTCGCAGTCTGGTTTCCCTGCATGCTGCCGTACTGGCGTTGCTGGTTCCAGTGTCAGAAAGTTTCACGCGTGATGAAAAACGCCGCTGGTGTTTTAAGTTGATCTCACTCCTTTTAAAAAAAATGATAAACATCGCCGTTGAAATCTCAGTCTGAGCTTGTATTTCCCTTCTTTTCGCTTGTCGGCGGGGTCACTGGAGCCGCAGATTCATTTTCCGAAGCTACCAAGAAAGTTGTAGAAATGGATAGTAACTTTTTTTTATAGAGCCGTTCCAAGTCTTGTGAAATAATATTCCCGACTTCTGAAATAGTGGGCGCTGTGGCACTGCTGTGCTGAGAGCTGCTGCTGCTGCAGCTCACGCCGAGCTGGCCGCACTCTTTCTCCAAACTGCAAACGGAGACGCCGACTTGTGATTTTGGAAGAAAGCGATGTTTTAATGCAATTTTTTTTTTTGTCTTTTTGTCGATCCTGCACACTTCGCAGAAGGTATCGCTCTCTGGTAAATGTGTTTGGTACCAGGGGCCACCGGACTTGCAGCGCACTGTTTCCTTTCTCGAGGGAATGCCAATCAATAATGTGTTGAAATCGCCTGTATACTACTGCTTCTTAGTGGACTGCTGCTCGCGTCACACGGAAAATTCATGTATTCAGTTTTGCCAACATGAGCACTTTGTTGCTGGGAATGGAGCATGTTTATTGTTTGACATTTCTTTATTGTTAGGTGCATTGATTCATTTACACCACCACCATTTTTTTTTTTTTTTGTTCCTGCATGAATGAACTTTGTTTTCTCCGGCCTGTAATGTGGACCAGTCTGCTTATCTATCCGTGGAAAGACGAATGTTTAACACGATGGTCTGTGAAGGCCTGTCTGTGTTTTCTTTGATGTGCAAATTTCTTTTATTGGCAACAATTATCCTATTAAGTGTTTAGTTAACAATGTAAAGACAAAATAACACACTTAAGTCTTTTAATTGTATATTTTAGCACAGAAAATAAGTGATTTTTAAATATATTTATTTTGATATTTTTTTATGTTGTATGATTGTTTGCAGGCCTTTAAAAACTTTGTACCTTTGCCTCTGGCCTTGTTAATCAATACGAACCTCGACCTTATTTATTATAGTTTAAAATAGATACATTAAAAACAACAACAAATATTTGAAAGTAAATTAATCATAATTAATTATATTAAAATTATATATATATATATATATATATATATATATATATATATATATATATATATATATATATATATATATATATATATGTTTTAAATGGCGTTTTTAAATAGTTTTATCTGCAATTAATCTGCAGCTACATTCATTATATTTTCAGCGGAAATTTCAGCGTGAGTGCATTCAAACAGAAAACAAACCCCCCACCCCCTCCTCTCTTGCGCATACATACACACACACACACACACACACACACACACACACACACACACACACACTTTTTTCAATAACTAATTTCTTTTGCACGTTGCTCGGAACTGAAAAGGGATCAAGTTGCCTGTGCAAAGTTTAAATCGAGGGGAAAAAAAGAAAATGAACGAAAAGCAAAAACTCTAATTGGACTTCTTTGTGAAAATACTTAAACACGTCGAGGATTCAGCTCCTTGCCAGTAATTGCACTTGGTCTTGATCTCTAAACAGCCTTGATAGTCTGTTGATCCGGGTGCTAATGAACACAAATACCTGGCTTTGTGCTGTACTTGCGCAGCAGACGAAGGCCTCAGATCTGTTGTGTTGCAGCGGTAGGAAAAGCAGAGCAGACAGCAGCCATGAAAAATATCTTGTTCTTCTTAACATTCAAAACACACAAGCCCACAGCTTTTGAATATGAAGCGTGGGAGTGTATTTCTCCACCTTTTTTTTTTCCTTTCTTTCTTTTTTCTGACGCTAAGGTAACTCTGTCCTGTAGCTGGCTGCAGCAGGCCCGCGGCAAATGTGGACCAGATGCTTTATTATTTTATTTTTAACCCTCGTGTGTAATTTCTTCTCCCGGCAGATAGCACAGCCACGTTTGCTACAACATTAATTTGTGTGTGATTTCGCAGCCTTGTATTGATCATAATATGCAGCCATTGCTTGTTTACAAGCTCTGGCATCAGCAGAAATGGCTGATTGTGTGTTTATAATGCGGATTCTTCCACACAGGTGTTGTTTTTTTTCCACCCCTCCCTTTTTTTTTTTTTTTTTTTTTTAGCCTGTAGCCCCACATAGCTTTGCTTTTTTCTTAATATTCACACTCTTTCTGAATTTACCACAAAAGTTTAAAGTTGATTTTGAGAGGTTGTGTGAGACTTTAAGTCTTAATTGTAACGTTTCCTTCCAACGAGTGAAGAGACTGAAGCAATAATGTCACATTTCATTAAACTGGGGGGTTTGGTAAAAAGGTTTGGCTTTAGTTATCTTCCCTGAAATCCCCTTCAGGCAGTCCTGCAGAGAATAAAGAAGCAACGTGACATTGCAATCACTTTTGTCCCATCAATGTTTGTATTGAAGTCCTACCTGTACATGTGTGTATTTTATGGCAACAGTGCGCCTGCGTGTGAACATTGGAAACCCTTGCGGCTGTTTTATTGTAGCATTCTTCAGGGCTTGTTTGTAGATTTAAATTGCTTATGAACCAATTAAGGCTTCCTGTTCAGTGAGTGCAGATTCTTTTTTTTTTTTTTTTTTTTTTTGGCCATGTACACAAATGGCCACGAACACACACACACACACACACACACACACACTCTCGCTGTCGCATGTTCAGTCACACAGTGATCTCCACCCTGACATACAAATAAACAGAAAGAAAACATAGATAGTAACGTTTCCAGTTACCCCCCCCCTTCCCTGCCTCCCTGCCTATTAATGATTATCTTTACCCATCTGTAATGAGATGGGCTAAAAAGAAAAGCACCCCGCCTCCCCCCATGTTCTTCACAGTCATTTTTATCTTATTTTATTTATTTATTTATTTTTTTTCACATCGAAATGCTCCCCACCTTCGCTTTGCTCCTCCAACACAGTGAACAAATGCCCACCATTTCCGACAGCTTTCCTTCACGCGCCCCTTCTCTCTGTCTGTGTGACTCTGTCCAAATTTCCAGATATTCGAATGATCTTTGAGTTAAAAGGGCAATATTATATGTGTTACTGGTCATGAACTTGGCCTGGCTCAAGAGCTTTTGATGTTTTGACAGAAGTAATAAAACCCAACCCATAACACTTTAAAACCAACAATGGTGGCTATGTTTAAACCTCTGGCTAAACGTTCAGGGTCTCCAATGTATTGCTGCCATGCAGCTGTGATGTGTGTCACATAGTTCTCTTCCACGTTCACAGATTAGAGCCTGGACCTATAAATGATAGGATCATCAAATGGAGAGGAAATGTAGTGTTTGGTCAAATCCCAGAAATCCTAGTTATTCCGTGTTATTTGACTTGTCACTCATAGATGAAAGCTAACAAATAAAATCCTTTTTTTATGTAGCGTATTTTATATTTTGATTTTATTTGAAAATAATCATATTGTTCTTGTGAGCTTTTTGTTTGCTGCAGACCTTTTACAATAAAGACAAATAGGTGGAAAGTAGGGTGATATTTGTTTTATACTTTGATTCAGGTTTCACCTGTTTCATAGCTTCACATCACTAAAACTTAGCTTAGTTGATCTTTGGAGTCTTAATTTGAAAACATCTTGGCAGTGGCGTGTTTATCTGTGGCTATTTGAAAAATTAATTAATTTTTCATTTTGCAACGAGATAACTGGATTTATGAGACTAAGATTTTGATGAACAAATGCTTGTGTTGCATTATTTTTCCTGCTGTTGATCCTTTAGCCAGAGTATCTGGGCTGCTTTTAGAACCACTTGTTTCAATCTTTGAAGGGTAAAAAAAATGTGTAGCTTACCCAATAGCACAATTCCAGCTTGGCATGGACACATTTATAGAATAAACATTGAATAGTTGAAGCTTGTTAGATGTCAACTCGTCATTCTGGTGTGTGCTGGTTAAACTTTCTGTTTTTTTTTTTATTATCATCTTTGTCTGTGTTTTATAAAGTCTGTATGTTTTGCTGCAGGTGTGTTGAATGGGAAATGGATGATCTTTAAGAGTAATAAGCAACAAGTTAAAGAAGTTTCATTGATACAATCCCGAAGATCTTTGCCTGTTAGTAAATCATTCCATTTTCACAGTGTTACTTTGGTTGAGGTTAGGGCAAGGCTTTAGTCATGCTTGCTGCATGGTTAGTTCAGTACAAGAAACTGTCTGTTACAGTAACATCTGGTGATAATTTGATTCTCACAACACGATACACATAAAGATGCTTTGGTTTCCTCGTATTTCATTAAGATGTGAGAGCAGATTCTTGAGCAGTTTTCCTTCCAGCAAATTGTTTATTGTGACATTGAAATATGGGTGACAGTGTGGTGAAAAGTCTCTGGTTTAAAACTAGAAAGAAAAATTGCATACATTTTTCTCTTGTGCAGTGGATGAGTAAGTGAGAGACAAAGACAGAGAGGGAGAGAGTGACAGAAACAAGTTTTTTTTGCCTGATTTGCTGAAACCATTAAGCTTTAAATAAAAAATAAAAAATATTGATTTATTTTTCTAATGTGTTCTTTAACTTTTGTTGACTCCTCCTCTTCCCCGTTGTACATGAGCAAAGTAAGATAGTGTTTTTTCTTCTTTTCTTTTACCATGTCTTTACACAGCCTCAGCTGTAACTGAACTAATACTGCTTTTTTGGTAAAAGGTTCTTAGTAAAAGTAAGAAAAGAAGAGAAGCCTAATGTGGTTAAAAACTATTTCAGTACATAAACTTTTACGTAAACACAAATATCAGAACAATTCTAGTTCCAGTTTGTCTAAAATTACAAACACTTTCTCAGAAACTTTATGCAATTTTGAAATTTTACTCTTTCAGCTCTTCAAGGTATTATCACTGTTTTACTTAGAGCCTATTTGTGCTTTTTTAAAATCGTCTGGCCATGTCATACAAATGTGTCCCACATCCTCAGCCTCTGCAGCTGTTAAAATACTGTCATTAATTTGCATGCAAATTGTTTCTTGGCTGTAAATTGTGTACTAATGCATTTTTATTGAAGACAGTTACCATTTTTAGTCTGCATACAAGAGACAGAAATGAAGCCCATGGTTTGCTTTTGATTCACAAAGTAAGCAGAAGTGGCTCCAATAGCAGTTTTGTACTATTATGAAGTCACACTGACCCGTCAGTGTCGATTGAGTCTCACCAAAGCCTTGAAAACACTTGACTGGCTTTTCCTTGCTCCCTGCTTTGCAGTGACACATCGGCACATGCATGCGCACACGAAGTAACGGAGATGGACCTTGCATGTATACACATATGCACACACCTCAGTAGTGACAGATTTTTTGTGCATTGGTCTGATTTAACCCCAATCAATCACAAACCAGAAAGGTTGAGTGTAAATGTCATCTGAACAGCAGGAGCTGGCACCGTTGGCTTGCTAAATGTGTGTGAGCGCGTGCAAATCGGTGTGTGCACCATTTTGTACAGTTGTCGGAGGTCCTGTCACTGTTTCGAGCTTTGACCTTGGCCAAGTCTGGCAGAGCCATGGGTGGGCACCTGGACACTCTGACACACACGTTTCAGCCCCATGTTCCCTGCCGAGTCTCATGCTGGCTTTGTCAAATTTTGAGTTGACATACAAATACCGCTGCATTAAGCTCTTGCACATGGCTCCAAATCCCATTCATTCCACTGATACATTGACCTCACATTATCCAGTTGGAGAAAATGGCTCTTTCCCGCCTTGCACTGTGACCTCATCTGCCATGTTAGAAAAAACAACCTCCCAATCACTTGGTGGTGCAGACTCTGACATGGCTGAGGGACTTTCAGATATATCACTGATGTTTTCTTTTTTTTTTTCTTTTTTTAGCAGCTCCCTGTTTAACATCTCTCTGTATACCCTGTTTTTCTAGCCTTAAGATTGGTGGGGTGGGGGGGGTTGTTTAAAAAAAAAAAAAAGATTAGCAATCGTCAAATCACAAGAAGTGTTAGGAAAAAAGAGGCGTAAAAGAATGAATCGCTGCTACACTAAAGCTTAATGCATTTATTCTTGACCTGTGGCTGCTTATAAAATTACATTCAACCACTGCTGGGTCGTGTCAGGAAGATCCCACCCCGGCTCTCAGGGCTGATAATATCCCACGACTGCTGGAGTCATCGCTCAGGATGTGTGTCATCTTTATTTCTGAGTATGCTAATTAACACTAAACGTTTATCTCTATGTGTGTCTGGTGTGATTGTGCACCACCCGCCGTGAAGCAGTGCGTGTTGTTTGCAAAACAAGGGAGCAAATGTGTCGAATCTCTAATTAGCGTGTTCTAGCAGCCCTCATGACCCTCTCCCCCTCCCCTTACATTGTAATATCCCAGGGATTGCTCAACATTGTGACTAGTCTTATCGGGGTCTAATCCTGATTTGTTTGGTATTAACCCCCTCAATTTCTCCCTCTTTCTCATTCATACCTCTTTAATGCGCTTTTCTGTTTGTCCATTGCTGAACTTCTTGTCCTCTTGCTTGTCGCTTTTTAATTTACTCCATGTTCTCGTTATAATTTGCGAGAAAACAAGTAGAACTTAATTAAATTTATTCAAATTTTCTTTCTGTTTTTGTTCTTATTTACAGATATGTTTGGTCATTTCTGTTGTTCAAACAACTGATTCATTCATTGTTTATGAATGTGCTACACTGGAAAGATATTGAATGTTTTATATGTAATTATATGTATATCGTTAGATATCCTTTCTAAATTTACAGTGTCCTCTAGTTAGTGCAGTCACTTTCTGTGGGGCATCAATGGCCTTGTTACCAAGTGAATATAAAATAATATATATAACTGCACAAACCCAACTCAGTGTGCATGTTTACACCAAGTAAACGAAGTTAACAAAGAAACTCATTCAATCATGAAAGAATTACTACTGGACATCAAATAAAATTCTCAGGAAATAAAGTTTTATTCTCTAGATTTCTATTGCAGCCACTCCAAGTGGTAGCTCACTTCTCCACTCTCTCTCTCTTTCACACACACACACACAGCCATGCACACATGCCCCACACAGTTCATTCGTAATCCCACCGCGACACTGCTGATGATGGCTCATCCTGTTCAGATATGATAAGCAGACAAACTGCTCTCTCCCCTGGGCTTCTTCCCCTGTCTTCCCAAACAGGCATTGGTGTGTAGAAGCAGCGTGGCTCTAAACTCCCACCGCTGCTTCCCCTTTCATCAGGCCGCCAGTTCAAAGCCTTGGCTCCATCTTCACTTCTGCCCCCCCCCCACTTCTCCCGCGCCTCCTTCCTTCCCACCTCCTCACTGTCTTTCCCACTGTGTGTCGTCATTACCACAAAGATGGGCAAGCAGTGTCTCATTAAAGCGGATTAGAGACATCTCCACGTCTCGCAAGGGCTGAGCAGGACAACCCCCCCCCCACCGCCCTTTTCTCTCTGGGATCAGGTTCTTTGATTTGTCCAGATAAAGACCTCTTTCATGTCGGTTGGGACGGTTAGCGATTACACTGTCAGACCCATCGTTTTGGTGAGTTTGACAAATTTGCCATGCAGGGTGGGACGGGTGTGGGGATTGTATTGGGGAGGAGGGTACACAAGGAGATTCACAGTAATTGAGCTGTCATTATCCAGTGACCCTGCCAGGCACTAGTGCAGAGGGCTCACCAGTTCTCTATTTGCTTAATACTTGACTAACTTTCTTTGTGAGTATGATGGATAGAACAAGGAGAAGAGAGTGGAAGCAGGGTAGCAGCCCCCAGATGAATGCCTCTGCTTGTTCAACCATCTCTCTTGAGCACTACTGTCCATGAAAATTGGCTCCGCTACATCACTGCTGCAAGTTTCAGCTCTCTCTTGGCTCTTCTCTGGTGCAACCCAATTAGGCCCATATAGCTGGCTGCCATTTATTTTCATACAAAATGAAAACTGGTGGCATGTTGATTACAGAATTCTCAAGAGACAACAGGCCACTATTGGTGTGATTTAATTTCATTAAGTAGAGTGTGGTGCACAGGATAAATATAATAGGAATTCCCTCACATTGTACCCCCTCCCCAGCATTTCCCATTTACCTCAGCCACTCTGTATGCTAAACAAATGTTGAGGTACATTTGTAGAATTGGAACGAGTCACTTGATATGGTTTGGTTTACCTGAGGCACATTTTCATGAAGTTTGTACTTTTGTCCGTGGATGCCTCTACTTTACTGGCATGTACCAGTTTATGTTACAATCTGGACTGAATGACCACTAAAAAACACATAATTCATTTAACACAGAGCTTTACAACTTTTGTCTTGTCATATTTTTAGTAACTTGTTAAAATAACCGATAGAATTTTGTACTCCTCTGGTTATTGCAGAGTGGAAGCCGTATGTGTGAGATGTTGTCTGGAATGATGCTATCTGATGTGGAGTTGGAAAAAAAAGAAGCCTTCTCCTACCAGAATAGTGTGACTGTAATACCAAAAAGATTTTGATGAAGGAAATGAGAGCCCTCCTTGTTAACCTGGAGTCAGATTGGTTGAAAAGCGATGAGTAGAGTGGAATGTGTGTGTAACTGATGGTGACACACTTGTTTGTGTGAGTGTAGGTGTTGGAGGGGGTCTTGGCTAAAACATTTCAAGATGGCCCATTAGCCGGCACAGGCCCGTCCCCTCCCGACACTAGGATTCCTCTGTGCTGACCCCCTCTCCTCCACCTCTCAGCCCCTCTGTCCCAGAGGCCCCCAGCCTCATCCTGCCAAGTGTACGGTTCCAAAGTAACGATGAAGCTGCCTGCGTGTGAAAATATTGAATTGCAAAAACATCCCTGGGTGAGAGGGTGTGTGAATGGAGCTTTCAGCGCCGAGCCCGACCCGGGCCCTGTGCTACTGACTGACGGACAACAAATGGCATTTTGTGTCCAGAGACGGAGAGAGAGGAAAGGGAAAAGAAAGGAAGAGAAGAGACACAGAGAAAGGGGGGGGTCTTGAGATTTTTTCAGTCCTCTTCAGTCAGGGGCCCTATATGCAGGTCTGTAGTGCCTTATCACATGGCCTGTCTGACCTCTGGCCCCCACTCAGCTAAGGCTGTCAGACTGCTCTCCAATTGGGAGTACAAAGCCTCAGAGTCTCAAAGGCCGCCATTCACCCCTCCACCCCCTCAATCCAACACACACACACACACACTGCTTGCAGCTGTACTCCAAAGGTAATAGGTAAAAGTAATGTCAGTGACCTTCACTTTCCATCGCTCTACAGGAGGCCAAAACTCTTTAGATTCCCTGATAATGTCAGAGGTAGAGGGTGGCCCTGTTAGCTCATTATTCCCTACTTCTTCTTGTCTCCTACTAGATCAATTTATAATCAAATCAAGCCATCTCCTTTGGGACAACACATTTTTTAACTAAGAGACTTTTTATGTCTCATAATTATTCGTTAATTGGAGTGGAAAACGACATGGATGCTTCAACACAAACTGGTGTCTCGTTTTGTTTTAGTGCAGTGGGAACATACTTGTGTAACTCAGCACTATGTCTTATCTTAGTGTGTGTGTGTGTGTGTGCATGGACATTAGTGAATTTCTGATGTCTCAGAGGACTGACTGGGTCACAGTATGACCGTAACCTCCTGTCTCGCTTTGCAACCCACACACTAGCATCTCTCTCTTTTCCTGTCTCTCTCCTGACCAGTTCTTGGATTCTTTCTTCCCCTTTTCTCTTCTTCCCCTCCTTCTCTGAAACACTGGAGTTTCTCTCTCTCTCCGGTCTCCTTTGAAAAGATGCGGCGTCTTTGTCCCGCTTGATAAAGGATGCCATAGTTCCCCTTTTCCCCTTCTTTGTGGCCTGGGGCTGGCGGCTCCTGTAGAAGTGCAAATGGTATCCTCTCGAAGGGGCTATCCCCGCGGGCCCTCATGGGCCCTCTCTCTCCTCCAGGCTTGGCTAATTACCACCCACCCCCTCCTCCTGCATCAACCTCCCTCCACAGCTCCCTGGTCCCTGGAACCATGGACGGCACATTCCCACAACCAGCACCTGGCCTTCTTTTCTCCTGGGTGGCTTTGATGGTTGACACCCCAGCCTACCCCTCCCTCCTTCTTCATCCTCTTCCTCTCTCTGACCCACTACACCATCTTTCTTTCTCTTACTCCCTGTAACTTCTCCCTCTCTCCCTGCACTCTCTCTTATTCTCATTAATAGAGGTTTTAAATTGCTTTCCAACCCTGACAAACTGATCCTGTTGAAAAGGGAGATGTCAAAGAGGAACGCAGCAGATGTGAACAAGAACTTGAAGAAATGAAAGGAAGCATTAGAAAGTTGTTCTATATTCAAATATCTGTACTCCTTCATAGATTTTAGCCAGATTGTGTATGTTTGCCTAAATGAACAGTTTCTGGGTCCAAATGGGCCGCTCTGTTTTACAGTAGTCTGCAAGTGTCTGCGAACATTTGTCTGCAAATTGTGGTATATACATTTTAAATCACACTGACATCACATATCAGGAAACAAATGCATTTGTTACTGGTTGTGACCCCAGTTCTGTAAGTATAAGAATAGCTGGTTTTGAGAGGTGCCTAAATGGGACTATAAGTCAAACAGTTTTTCCGGACATATCAGTGCTTTGCTCTATGGAACCATTAATAGCAACATGGCAAGTAACTGCTTGAATTTTCTCGAATGTCTTTTCACTTTATCACCGGCTAATATTAATTAGAACTTTTAGTTTCGGTCTTTGATCAATGAAGAAACCATGTACACAAACTTAAATCGTCACTGCAGAGTATTTTCACAACTCAAACCTGCCCACAGTGGCCACTGCAGAGTGCTGACTTGTCTTCCACACTCTGCCAGAGCCACATAGCTTGAATTTTGGCAAGACAGAATCTCTTGTGGTCTTGTGATTCTCGGAAGAATTCAGCTACCCCAAAATGTGAAAACTGAGGCTATACTGAGACACACATATGAAAAGATTTGACTCATTTTTGTATTATTTTATTATTTGCTTTTTCCCTTATTCTCCCAAACATGACAAACATGCAGCTACTTACTTTTTTAATGTTTATGAATGGAGCTGCTATGAATGGGAGACAGGATATTTTAGTAAAACAGAAACTACTTATGACATCAAAAACGTCTCTGATTATGAACATGGAACTTGTCATTTATTTCAGGAGTGTATCATGTATCAGGCTCATTTTTTTTTGGGGGGGACTATCCTTCTCTACATTCATCCTCTAATGTGATGCAACAGTTGCTTTGTGTCTACTTTACCAAATAAAATGAGGAGTTGTAAAAAAAAAAATTTTAAAAAAAGAAAGAAAAAAAAAACTTTAAAAAAAAGAAAAACAAACAACAAATTTTATATAATATTCAACATTATTTTTTATTTAATTCCATTTTGTCAGACAGCCACAGAATAATGTTTGGTAAAAAGATTCAACTATAAATTACGTTTAATTCAGAAATATTTGGCTCATAAACAGTTCAAGTATGCGATGCAAATTGAGTTAATTTAATTGCATCTGTAATGTTCAAAAGCACACACAGCCGTGCACACACCAATATCTCATTTAGCTGCACATTTGTGTTCCACTTGCCATAAGCCTAATCAATAACCAGCCCCAATGGATTAAGTCAATTCATAGATGGCCTTTGTGCAGTCTGGTGATTCTGGTGAGAGCATTTGGACAGCTTTCTGAGGAAAACAAATAGCTCTATTACAAGCCTACGTCTCTGTGATGCTCAGTGTCCCGAAGGCAAAGCACTCGGCCTTTATTAATTCTATGTTCTTCACAGTAGAAAAGGATTTATTTTCAGCAAGACACAGGTTCTCCTGTCCATAAAATAGAGAATTGAGCTATATGTTCATGAAAATCTCAAGGAGTAATCAACTACACTTAGATTTTCAACAATATGCTGCTATGATATATATGATATGATATGTTATATGATATGATATGATATGATGTGATGTGATGTGATGTGATGTGATGTGATGTGATGTGATGTGATGTGATGTGATATGATATGATATGTTATATGATATGATATGTTATATGATATGATATGTTATATGATATGATATGATGTGATGTGATGTGATGTGATGTGATGTGATGTGATGTGATGTGATGTGATGTGATATGATATGATATGATATATTTTTTCATTCGCTGATTGCACAATCATGCTTAACACACAAGCTTCTCTTCAGCAAGCCAGTGCTTTTCTGTCTTACAGACTACATAAAATCTCATCTGGTGTGGGAGTTGTACACACCCAGACCAGTTATACTAGTATAACAGAGTTTGACATTAGTTAGCTAGACTTAGATCAGGTAACATAGATAATACTAATGTTGTCATGTTATGAATTTAATAGAAAGTTTCATACAGGCTTACGTTTTTTTTTTCAGTATGCTTCCAAAGCAACGTGACTCCCATCCACATAACTTTAGAGTATTTCTGAGACTTTTGTAATCATTTCAATTACTTCTAGTGGACATTATATGTCATTTTCATGATCACAAATAATCTGGTTTAGCCATCATAAATGTCTTTGATGTATTTATTTCACCAAAACAGCTGCTTTTCTTGGTAGTTTGCATACCTAAAGGACTTGGGTGACATCATGAACAGTGCTGCTATGTCTGTTTCAAATTTCCATCCCAGCTATGTATGCTCTTATTTGCATTAAGAGGTAGTTCTACTTCTTTTTTGTTGAAGTTTTTAGCCATATTCCTTATGTCCGCTGAACCAAGCCGGGAATTTGGAGGCTGTGAACACTAAAGCTGGAGATTTTCTAAGCGAGTATATTAAGACCACTGGAAATATTGTGCCTCCTTGCTAGAGTGTATTTGACATGACATTTATTTATAGCACTCAGCAGAAATTGGTGATTTTTTATTTTTTTATATCATCATTGGGATGATGCAGCAGAATTTTGGAGGCTTCATCACTGTCAGTGAAAGAGTTTTAAGTAACATTCAAGCAGTAAAAGAACAAATTACCTGTTGTTTTCACACATGGCCTCCATCAAGCATTACTGGAATTTAGCAGTCTTCCTAGGACTTATTTTCTCCAGAGTTGGCATATTTGTAACAAATATGCATGAATTTGTCAAAGCTGCTGAAGAAGAACATTAGTTTCTGGATACTAAAAATGTCAAGTCAGTGTTGTTACAAGTGCTGTTAGTAGATGAAAATCAGACTTTTTGTGGATCCATGAGTGATTTCCTTCCATTTTGAAGCACAAAATGATGATTTGAAATCTCTATCAGCCAGACTTTACTGTCTTTAGAGCCTGAGATAATTAAAGAATTTGTCATTCCTAATCTATTTGTGAAAGGGTAGAAGTCCCATGTCCTCTTCATTCTCCACCTCTCTTCTCCTCACATCTTGCCCCATCCTATTTTACTTTTTATTTATTTTCTGAGTACAGAAAAGGAAAGAGGAAGTTCCGATTTCTGAATTGTGTTTTATGAGTGGTTGAAATGGCCACTTCTGTGGTGTCTGTCCACACTGACTGTTCTCCATTTAAAGTTTCTGAGGTTTCCAGACATGTCAATTAAGCAGTTTTATTGGGATAATGTTTTTTGTAAACAACTGTGTGCATTCTAGGATGAGCTTATTGGTTACGGCTATTTTTTGTTATTGTCCTTATTTCGGTTTGTTTTAGCAACAGATCAGCATTGTAAATCTGTTTCTCTTCACTTTCCCGGGTGCTTTAAAAGTTCACTTGGATGACCGCAAGCAAACTTACATGCCCTGACAGAGGCATCTTGCTTTTCAACAGTGCTGAAGAGGAGTAAGTGTTTAAAATGGTGAGGCAATGACAAAGCAAACACAGGAGGCAGGTGGGCGAGGCTGTTGCTAACCGGGACTCCATTTTATCTTCTTTGTGTACTGCTGTACACTTTGTGTACTTTTTTTCTGTTTTTGTTTAACATTAAAGATTTTTTTGTAATTCAAAGTAAAGATGCCATCACCTTATATTTGATTGCTATAAAATATAAAACATTTTTCTCGAGCATGATTTGAGTTTTTCTGCTAAAGTGTTGATCTGTACAGGATCATATTTGAACAGTCCTAGTTTTTACTTTCTGTTTAGTACAATACACATACATTTTATTAAGATAGAAGTTATGTACACTGTGAGGAACAGCATTTAGTTTTTTTTTTTTTTTTTAATTTCTTTTAATGTAAATGTGTCTTTTCATATGAGTCAAAGCCTCCTCTGTCTGCATTTTAATTGGAACTAACTGGGAGGTTTGTCATACTTTCTTTTGACACCTCCCAATTTCTCATCAGGACACAAGATCAGGATTGGACCCACTGCAAAACAGAGCAAGGAGATCTTTGTTTTTTTCTTGTTTTTAGAAAACTCCAGGGGACTTTGATGCCAAGTTCCTCTGCAGCAAAATGCAAGGCCCCGACCCAGCACATCTGAGAGTACTTTGGTGAAATAACAGCAAATGTTTGTCTTGTATTGTATGGCACGCTGCTGGAGGAGCACTAAAGCCCCTTCTTCCAGCGCCTTAAGCACCTCTTAATAAAATAGTCAAGAATAACTCCTTCACCTTAATCTTCCCCTCAGATTACTGCAGTCTGTGTGGGAAATTAGCAGCAGGCCCACACGCTTCCCTCTTTCTTTAAAACTGCTACATCTTCACTGGAAAGTACCTGTTCCATCTCTAATTCTCTGTCCACCGTGGCGTCCCCTGTTTTGCTTGATGATATTTTGTTTCGTCTGTCTTTGTGTACCAATCCTGTGTGGCAGGCTGGATGAACTCCCCGTGGCAGGAGGAGTGGCATTTTATTAGGTCAGTATTAGAAGCAACATGTGGCTAATGTGTGTCTGCATTTTCCACAGTCTGGTCCTCATCAGTGGAGAAAAGAGAGGCTAAACAACTAAACATGGCCGTTGACAATTGATACGAGCCCTTTTAAGTGGATCTGTTTCGTTGAATGGGAAGCTGGGGGATGTGTGTGACTGTGGGCACGTGCATGTGTGCACATTTACTGTAGGATTTTAATTAGGATATAAACTGACACACAACACACACACATGAGCACACTACACTTTAGGGAGCCTTGGGTATGTGTGTGAGTCCTTTGTACTCTGTAGTGTAACCCACACCTTGAATATGGTGGCGGCAGCAGGTTTGAGCTTGGTTCGTCCTCATGTCTGGTCCTCGTAACCAGAACTCCTTGACTGCTGCATGTCCGCTTTGCTCACCTTCACTCTCACCCGCCTGCCATCTGGGTCTACCAGGAGACACACACTTTCTCAAACATGAAATACTTAGTGATCATCGAGTTCTAACCTCTGGGTTTCGCTTGCAGTTTTACAAACCAGCACTTTGAGATCTATGTTCACATTTTTTTTACTATTTTGTCCCAATAAAAGAAAATTAAACTGCTCTTCTTTTAAATCACTCATTTGAAAACTTAATCGGGAGTAAGAAATAATTTCATATTTTAACTTTTTCTTTTACATCTGAATTTATATTCAGATAAACTTACAAATATATAATAAATCACCCTGTTAG
>NC_136622.1:18692780-18730280 GCF_933228915.1 Telmatherina bonti | reverse complement strand
GTCCTCCTTCTCCGCTTTGTAATGTGTGTTTCGTTTCCAATCTGAACCCTTTGAAGTTTAAAGGCTCCCTTGCCCCTCCGTATGTCCATCTCAGCCAAACTCCCCAAACTCCAAGTACCACTACCTTATCTTGCCCCTCAAAATCCAGACATACCTCATTACCTAAGGCTGTATTGTATAGCAGCTAATCAGATTGACTCTGCTTTTGCCGTCAGAGGAAGTCCTGGCCATGGAAGGGTCATTGGTTCCACCCCTAATATATGTGTGTATATATATATATATATATATATATATATATATATATATATATATATATATATATATATATATATATATATATATATATATATTACCATATATATATATATATATATATATATATATATATATATATATATATATATATGTATATGTATATACATATATATATATATATATATATATGTATATACATATATACATATATATATATATATATATATATGTATATATGTATATACATATTTATATATATATATATATATATATATATATATATATATATATATATATATGCATATATACATATATATATATATATATATATATATATATATATATATATATATGGTATAATTACCATATATACATATATATATATATATATATATATATATATATATATATATATATATATATATATATATATATATATATATATATGTATATATGGTAATTATACCATATATATATATATGGTATTGTGCATACACATATACATATATATATATATATATATATATATATATGGTAATTATAATCAATTAATTAGAGAAATTTAATGTGTTAAAAAAATGATCCCATTTAATCACGGAACGTTTTGTCACTGCTCAATTTCTTAGTACACCAATGTGATGCACAAGGTGCACTTAACCAATACATTAGCAATAGCAATGTATTAGCAATACATAACCAATACATGTATAACCATGTATAACCAATACATGCGCTACATTTAGCCATTTTCCAGACCCCTCCAGTTACTTTTAAAGAAAGAGCAACTATAACAAGTTTAGGGACCTTTCCTGGTGATATTGGAGAGTTTGGTGAATAATGTGAAAGCACATATGGCTTATCACAGGAAAAGTTGACTTATAAAACAAAATTAACAGCAAAAGAACAATTGAAATCAGACTAAACAAACGCACCTTGTTAAGTCAAACACAGTAATTTAATGTAGTAATAAATTCATGGCATAATTACTGTGTCATTATGCTATATCATCTGATATCTTCCAGTGTTTTATGCCATTTATCAACAGGGTAAAACTGGAGCAACAACCTGTCAATTAGTAGAGGTAATTCAGTAAGTAAAAAATGGTCATAACATAGGGGGAGCATATTAGTTTGAAGAGTTAAAATACATTTCGTTGACATGGAAAAAACTTATTGTGATTTTTAAACATCTAGGTGGTGCATTGAGTGTACATGGCTGCTTCTTCAAGCTATTTGCACTTTGGATCAGAGCTGTGTTAACAGTCTCAGCATTATATTAGATTGGTTCAGTGTGGGCATTGAATTTAGCCAAGACTGAAACACGTATTTTCTCCTGTTCAGGGTTTTTCTTGGAATGGACTTTGAGGTGTAGCTCTGGTTAGGAAGTTCATCTGGCATCAGTGCTGGGTGGAATTTTGCATATGATTTTATTCATCTCACACCTATGTCCATGAACTTTGGGTGATGACCATGAACAGGAAAAATTTCCTGTGACACAGAAGACTGGGCGTCTCTACTCCAAATGTTGACACCATAATCCTGAAGCTGACCCACCTGAGAATTAATAGCTAGGGCAAATACAATTGCATAGATTAATCTATGAATTTGCAGAGATGAAGAAGGAAAAAGTGCTCATTCTGAGGCATACCACTGGTCAAATAAATAGACAAATAAAACAGAGAAATCAAAACACATGCAGAGTGAGTTAGTGAATTCAGACACACAGAGAGGAGTCTGTTAACAGTTGGCAGGTCAGGAGTGTGAACGCCTTGAGATGAGCATTGACTTTACAGAAGCTGTGAATAAGACCTTTCTAATGGCCAGTGCTATGCAAAAGACTTTATGCACACACATACTCAGTAAAAGTGTATGCACAAAGTACCTCTTCCTGCAGAAAAACCACAAACATTTACACAAACATCACTCATTGGTGAGAATGAGGCAGGTAGCGTTTGAAGCACCCGAAAGCATCAGTTGGTATACTGCAGCAAGTTAGCACTAACTTAGTATGCAGATTAAAGGAAAGTTGACCATTTTCAGGTTTCTAAAGAGAATACATGGAACAAGATGTGCATATTTCTGGTTTTCATTGACAGACAGGAAATGTTCAAGTGTTACATTAGTCAGGATGCTGGTTGTATATTTGTGTATTTACTAAAGAATCATCGTAAGAAATGGCGCCTTAAGAAATGTGTGGCCTTTTCACCTCTCAATTGCTTCATGTTTTATCCATTTAGTTGACAATTTTGTATGTAACAAACTAGAATAAGGTGTCAGCAATGACTAAAAAGAAGTTCAGCTTAACAGGACATGTGGATGCTGCTTGGTTTTTTATAGAAGCGGATAAAGAAAAAACCTTTTATAGCTACATGTCTATTGCAAACAATGTGCACTGCATAATATTTTCATTTATTTCACTAATCTACCTTGTTCCAGAATTATCTTGTTCAGCTGTTGTCAGCTTGATCTACAGTGTTTGTGTTGCACACAGAACCATGAGCATATTTACAATCTGTGTTGTGATGGCTGTAAATTCATGAATTGCTCCCTTACACAACGGAGTCATAAAAGTTTGGTTTATGTGGAGACTTCCAAACAGCAGCATTTACAAGCCAGAGTGATGATTTTTTTTTTTTTTTTTTACAGTGTATTGTTGAACCAACCATTCACAATGACTAACAACATTTTTTTTGGTTGTTGTATTTTATTTTTTTCTCTGACAGTCACTTCCAAATCGAAAGAAGAATAAAAACATTCAATGAACAAATGATTTGTCATAAATCAGTTTTTTTCTTTTAACCATAAATTTTTAAATATAACCGTTTTTCCTTCTTGAGGTTGTGGCATATGTGACAGCTGTTCCCACATTGAGCCCTTCAAGGCTGCAAACACACTGGAGTGGGTCACAAAATTGTGATTAAGGTTCTTAATAGGTATGTTTTAGTGTGTACCTCAGAGTGCAATGGGAGGCATTCATGTTTTATGTGTCTACATTGGCAAAGGAGACATGCTATCTTTGGTTAGTGCCCTCTGGATTTGGCTTTGTATTGACCTCTCACACAAATTAAACTTCCACAGCCCTCTGCGTCTTTTATCTTCTATTCTGTCAACCTCTCTATACTCTGCCCACTGTCAGGCACTTTAGTTTTCACATCGTCCACTTTCATGGAACAAGCTCATTTTTGTGGCCTTTGGGGTTGGCGTACAACATCTCCTGTGGTATTTTTCTCCGTGCAGTAGTTCCCTGCTGTTATAAAGAAAATAGCCCTGCACAAATATAAAAAAAAAATGAATTGAATCTTGATGGGAAATTGACAGACATGTTGTGGAGCACCCAACTTTTGGCTGCTAAGGGCCACGTATGTTTAAATGACCCACACAGGAAAAGCAAATATTTAGATTTTATTGAATACCAGCAAAACCGTTAACATGAGCACATGTTTGGAGGAATCCTCCAAGAAAATGCCGGGCACATTCAAAGAATATTGCTGAACGTAAGGCAAAGAAACAGAAATGCAGAGAGAACTGCAGAGAGCAAGATGGTTATCTGAAGTGAGGTCAGACATGAAACATGTCATAGCAAATTAGAGCCATGTTGCTTGAATTAGTCTGACCTGCTCCTTAAAGAACAATCTGACTCTGGAAAAAAAAAAAAAAAAGTGGACAAGACTGGACTGAGGAGTATGTATGCAAAAGAAAGAGACATGAGGCAGTTTTCAGTGGGAGCAAAAGAGATAAAGATATGGGATGATATGAAAAGAAAGAATAACAGTGCAAGTTAGCAACAGAGAAAACAGAGGGAAGGAGAGGGAGGCTTGACAGGAAAAAAAAATGTTTTCTCTGGAACAAATAATGTGACTTGGGCTGAGTCATAGGCCTGCTGAGGAATGATGATGATGATGATGATGATGAGAAGAAACCTTGGACCCATTCCTGCTTCGAGCTAAGTTTGGGGCATCATTTACTAAACTGCTGGAGAGGGGCCTCTGCATATGTGTGTGTGTGTGTGTGTGTGTGTGTGTGTGTATGTGCAATAATAACCACATTCTCTAAGCATCTTCAGCCACTGGGGCCTGTTTTTGTAGCTGGGAACAGGGATGGGCTCATGCGCTAGAAATACTATTTCAGAAGATGGGAGGAAAAAAAACCTGAAGGTTTGAGGGGAGAATGATGACCAGAAGGGGGTGTGCTGAGAGACAGTGAGCCCACAGGCTCACTGACTGGCCTATCCAACATGCCTTCTCATAGATGAGCCAACGTTCTGGGTTTGTCTGGGAAAAAGATCTCCAGAGGTCTGAGCAGGCTTCCCGTACAGGATTTCACAAGAGACAAAACTTTAATGTTTGCAAAGTGAATATGATCACATTAAATGACGAAGACAAGATATATATATATATATATATATTTCACATTTGTCCTCTCCAAGTTCAGAGAAATCTATTCTCCACACTTGTCAAGCAAAGATAAAGACATCTCACCACATCACAACATAAATTATACATATGTGTGTGACTTTACTAGAAAGAGAGAGTATTGAATGGCCAAAAAAACACACAAGTATCAACCGATGCAAAACACACCGAAAAGGGAAAGAGTGCACGCAAACAGGGATAAGCTGAGCTGGTAATCTTCCCTTCAACAAAGGAATGCATTTCAAGACGTGTGTTTTTCTGTTAGTGTGTGTCTGTATGTGTATGTATATGTGTGTGTGCGTGTCTGTGGCTGTGTATTTACACGGCCACAGGGTAAGCATCTTATTTTGCGTTTGTATTGTGTAGAAGCCTGCCATAGAGTAAGTCATGCCACCATAAACATAAGGGGGACAGGCGTCTTTGAATAGCAGCAGTGTGTGTTGGAAGACATCGGGTGGTGAATCCATCATGTTACCACTGACAGGCCCAGTGATGAGAAATAAATATTTACTCTAAGCTTCCACAAATCACATCCAGAGACTTCTTTCTCCATCCTGCCTATCATTTCATCTCTTTTCCTTGGTTTCTGTCTGGTTATGAGACAGTAAGCCTATCTGTTTTTTGCCTTTTCCCTTTTCTTTCCCTTTTATTCACTTTACCTGAGCATTGCTTTACTGCCTTCGCCTCATTGTCAGCCCCTACTGAATGCAGTGTAACATAGCACACCGGGGCACATGTCGATGTGAAACACAGCTCATGTTTCCACTGAAGCACTCAACAACAAAAAAGGGGTCCAAACATACACAAACATGCCCATCACACACACACACATACAGGGTCAGCCAGCGATATCCATCTGGGATTTGTCATGTCAGACATGGCCTGTGTCTTTCTCTTCTGTAATTATGGTAGTATTTATTTTTTCAGACCATCCCACTCAGTAAGGAACGTCCCATAGTGTGGTTTGGTTATGGAAACACAAGCTCAAGACATCAAGCCTAACAAAAAAAAAAGGGTGCACAGCAGGTTGACTATAGATTGGCAACCCATAATTCAGAGGTATAATGTGATTTGAGGCTGGGACACATATATGTTTTTTTCTTTTCTTTTTTTTCTTGGAAGTGAGCATGTGAATTTGTCTGCATATGAAAGTTGGTTCAAAGCTTTGAAATCAAGTATAGCAGAAGGGAATGAGACTGTAGAATTCTACAGTCAAGTAAAAGCTTGACAGATTAAGTTTCCCCACTACGGAGATGGAGAGATTTGATAACATAATGCCTTGTTGCTTTACTTAGTACTTACAATCAACCTTTAATTTTGACCTGATTTTGTTACAACCTCTGCACATGTTCAATATTTTAGTCTCAGACTGTGTTGAAGTGAATGCAATTTCAAAACAAATAATGAAAAACATTCTTTATTATTTTATCACAAAATAAGAGAGAAAAATGATTAAATAACCTTGTTCATATTTTATCTTTTTTTTTTTTTTTGAAACGGAGTAGGATTATTAATAGATATTGCTTTGGCAATGTGTCCTTGCTAGTTTATTCTAAAAATCTACTTTGTTTAACTTGTTCTATAAATTTTGCAGAGGCATGTATAAATGATGAAATATCATGTCTGCATTTACACAGCTTAGGTCATACAAACAAACACTTGCATGGACATGGAAAAATAATATGATGTCCCAGGACACAAATAAGTCATCTTGCAATAGCTTCACTAAATTCTGTTAGTCTGGACCTTTTCATTTGAATTATTTGCTGTAAAAATCTCAGTAATGCCTGTTTGATCTGCATGCATCTATCAAAGCAAGTATTCAATGCATATGCAATACAGATCAAGTAAGTGCTCACTACAGATATATGTTGGTAAACCATACTAGACATAGTCATGTGCAATGCACCGTCAGAAGAAAAGAACTGACGGAAAAAACATATTGTTAATACATTTAACGTTGTTGAGAGAGAGGAGTTATATGTACTGAGACTACTTTTTGTTGTAAATAGTAGCATTTCTTTTTAGTCTTGCTATTCAGATTATCTATGATTAGTGATCTGTTACTGTTAACATTTTGTCATATCAAATGTGTGCGTTTTTGCATTTCGTCAGTGGATTTTGTTGCCAATAAGCTGACCAAAAAGGAGAAATAAAGAAAATCAATGACTATAAGTTCTGTGCATTGCAGTCTGTTCATGTTCACTTCTTTTAGCTGTGACACAGCAGACAAGATGGCTGTTTAGGTAATCAAAGTTACAAAGTTGTTTTAAACTGTAAATTATCTAAGCAATAATTGTGTAATACACAATTTCTCTCGATGATTATAAATGTCAGATATGTGCACAGAGAAGGCTTTCAATAATTAAAGGTGATGTTCCTCAGGAAATTATTGGGAATACAAATACCTGTCTTGGAAATATAAACCTTAATGAATCACTGTAAAGGGGACGTTCCATCTACTGTACTTCAGTTTATAAACCACAGAATTGAGTACGAAGTGGGGTCAAGTCAGTCTAAGAAATATTTAGTCAAACTTTATGACCAAATATGAATCAGGAACTGCAAAAAAGTGTTTTTGTTTGACAAAGAGAAAGAGATCTTATGACAGTTTTTCAAAGAAAGCAGTGAAGTGATGTAACTAAATCAGGCACAATCACTTTCAGGTGTTTTTGAAACTGCTGTGAATTGGGGGCATCAATGGAGGGAAGACTGTCATCTTGACATGGTGGAAGGCATGTCAGACATCCTAAGCAGCACCTTCTAGGTTTTCTTTGAATTTGAAACAGCCTCTTTCAAAAGTGACTTCAGACAAAAAAAGAGAATAGTAAAAACTTGAAAGGAGGACATGTTGATGAGATGTTAGTTCAAGTGTAACATTCTATTTGTCTTTTCACTTTTGTATGATGTATAATTTTTAGGCTATTGTGTTTATGTGCGTGTCTGTGCTTATGTGTGCATGTGTCATGAGTGTCCCTATCGCCTTGTATCTTTGGCACAATCAGTGAACTTGGCACTTGTTCACCTTTCTTTGCTTCCTGTCACTTACTCTTCCCTTTCTGTCTTTCCTCATTTCTTTTCTACCCATTGCTTAAAGAATGCTGTATTTTTTAATTTCCTCTCAACTAAAACATAGGTGAGTCTCTTTGCGAGAGACCCTGATACAACAGAGATAATGGTTTATGTTCAATTGGCCCTTGGTATTAATCAGCAACCATCGTGGGAAAAGCACAGAGGGATGGGGGCGTTGTTTTTGGTGGAGTTGGAAAACCAGGCCCATTGTCCCGTGGAGATTAAAGTCCCCGAAAAGGCAGCATTGTCCACCAACGGGGATAAATCTTCCTCCTCCCGTCACTCAGAGGCTGAATTCAATTCTCTCCAGCCCTTCCTAAAAGAGAGGCTTATCTCCCACTCAATAGCTTGTTGCGCTACAAGCCAGGCAGGAATGCACCAAGTTGTATCCCTGACACCCGCTCACTGAGTTAAAAAGGAATTAGGGGTAAAAACGAGAGAGTGAGAGAAAGTGAGTGCCTGAATTGCGACCTCTATTTTGCCAGAGGATGTGCGCTGGGAGGCCGATTGAGGCGCAGATAGAAGCCGACAGAGGCAGAGGGGACAGCAGAGCAGGATTGATTGACTGCTGCCAGCGGATTGAGGCCAGAGCAGAAGAATAGAGGCCCACTGAGCCGGCTTTCTCTGGGGTTGCGAGCAGCATGGTAAACTACTGCCCCATTAGAGGACAGACAGAAGAACCACAGCGGAAGAAACCTCTTAGTTACTCCCTGTATGCTGTCTTGATGCCACCTCACACTCCCTCCTTCCCTTTCTACCCTTTGTTCCCCATTGCTACAGCAGCATCTCTCTTGCTGCAGTCCAGGGGGCATCACCAGTTGCTAAGATCCACTTCTTCACAACTCTTGGATGCCCAACAACCGCTCTAAACAGATTCAATTCAGACCCCCCTGGTCCCATGAAAAGGGATAGACAGACACAGAGAAAGGATGGTTTGCAAACTGAAAGAGCTTATGCAGACTCAGGCCCATGGTTCTACTCTGTTTGGCTCGAGGAGAAAAACAAGCTCTGCGTCCCCATTTTTCACCCCATTCTCTTTCACTCCACCCCCATTGGTGATATCTCCGGGAAGAGACACAAAAAGAAAGCGAGAGAAATTAATGGTAGGAGAGGGACAGATATTGATATAACATTTACTGAATGACCCTTCACTTCTCCAATCCTCTTCTTAGAAAAGGGGAGGGGGACTTGCTACATCTCTTCCTCTTTTGGACTCCATTTTCCCTACATACCCCCTCCTCTTGCCTCCTTGAGTTAAAAAAATAGAAAGCTAAAAACAAAACAGGATTTTTTTTCTCCTTGCCACCTATTTTCCCGTTTGTTGTTCATGCCCACTCTGTCCTTGCTTTCACAATGCACTCCTTCTACCCTTCACCCCCCCCCCCCCCCCCCCCCCCCCCCATTTGTCGTGACTTGGCTCCGTTTAATGACGAGGCTTACACCTGCTTACAGGATTAAATTAATTAGCACGAAACAGGCATCGGTGGGGGTGGCAAAGAAGAGGAAGAGGCGGAATTGGTGGAGGGCGGACAACAACAGGGGGTCAGGAGAAAAGTATAGCAGGAAGAGGGTACAATAAAGCGCGGTATGCATGATGGCTGGTGCCGGGCCTCGTGTTCTGCCGGATGCTGGGGGTGGCGATGGATCAGGGAGGGGGTGATGGGTTGTTTTCAGCAGAGGAAACAAAGTTGGCTAAAGAGTAGCAGAGACTGAGGCAACTGGTCACTTATAAGCACAATTTGTCTCCTGAGCAATGTTTGGTTGTGTGGGGTCAGAGGCAACAGCTGCCTTTGTGGAATCTTGTTCACAACAGAAACTCTTATTTGTCATTCATGAAAACAGAGATGAAAATGAAAGAACAGTGATTCTCAAACTGTGGATTGAGATGTTCACTGGACGTTCTGCTTTCTGGAAAAAAGGTTAAAAAAAAAAAAAGCTGTTGTATTTGTTTCTTTAAACTTTGCTTTTGCTCTTGTGAAACCTACTGATAGTTTGTCTACACTGATACTCTAAATAGTCTTACACTGGGTATTTAAAAAGAACTTTGAGAAAATGTACAGGCCTCAGTTTGTTTTGAACTGTCCTTTGTCATCTGTCTCATTTCTCACGGTTATAGTCCTCTCTCCATCCCTCTATCTCTGTCCCTCTCAGATGTGCGGTTGGAGGCCTGGATCCATCAGGATAAGCACTTACAGATGGGCCTTTGCTTGCACCCACAGCTTGTTTCGTTTCAGAAGTTTGGATGATTTTGCACTCCTGTTTGTATATCCGTGTAGACGGGGAGAAATTTGTGGGTGTATACACACACACACCAATGTGTTTCTTCATGGACTAAGCCTGCCACATGACTGACAATGTCAGATTTCAGTCTGAATTGCAGATTATCTGACAGTCACATTTGTAAATGTTCATTTTATTATGCTCATATTGATCAATTATGATATCAGTTTCATAGAACAAAACACCTAAATTCTGTTCAATGTGTTTCAGTCTGGATCAGTGTCCATATTATGCATGACATGTCATAAAAATCTTGCATACCCTGATACAAAACACACAGGCACACACAGAAGTACACACAAGTGACAGATGTGGGGTGATCCAGCCCTTTATGTGGCAATGGTCACTTCAATCCTTTCCATATGACAGTGATTATGCAGGACACACATAATACTTGTAGATCCCAGCACTGCCATCTAACACACACTGAATACACAAAGACCAAGAGACGCACACAGTCACAACCTGTCCGACCCCCACACTGCCTGGCTTAGCACATTCCGTACCTGCATTAGCAAACAGCTAAACTATCTGCTTTCCCCCGTTAGTGTGTAGTGTTGTAAACTCTTTGTGTTTCAGCTGTGTGTTACAAAGCAGGTGGATTGGAGCTCAGTTGAACTCACTGTGTGCTGTGAGAGCCACAGAAGAGTACACTGGTCAGATAAGCAACCTATTATTAGGTGCATTAATTTACAACATTGTAGAACTGTCAGAGAAAGTTAATGAGCACATCTTTGTGTTAATAGATAAAAAAATATTTTTGTACTTTTTTTTTTTTTTTTTCATCTGATGCAGAGGCTTGTGGAAATGTTGGTTTGAATTTTGATGTGATGGACTGTTTGAGTCCTTGTATGCCTGATGATGTGTGTGTGAGAGAGTTTAAAGCTGTTACAGCATGTGGCCTTGCCAAATCAGGCCTCGTGCTGATAAAACACTGACAAGATACTGGCTGACAGTGTTCATGGATTGTCATAACGGCTTATTCTATCCACCTTTGCAGAGCACAGGCACCGGCACACTCAAAAAATTAAAATGTGCACTGAACAAGATATTACCATGCCACCCATTTACCATATGAAATAATCATGTTGAACTAAAATGTCCTATTCGTATCATGTCAACAGAAACTGGTAATGCTCACTGAACATGTTTTTAATCTGTTAATTCAAAAAGCTCTTTTAGTGTCATCTGAACTACCTAGTATTAAGTTAACTATACAACAGCTGACCATTTCCAAACAAAAATTTATCTTGCTATATGAAAAACTTTCAAGTTTGAGAGGACTACAAGTTTCAGTCCTTGTTGAATGAACAAGAAAAATTCTTTGCATTTAATTACTGGTGTAATAATGTTGGCTTAGTGAGGAAAGAAAGACTTTTAAATACCATTTTATTGAAATGTTTCTCAGTTTTAAACAACTTTTCTTAACCTAAGCATTAGAGGTGGAGGATATTAACAAAAATGTATATAAGTGTATTAATATCTTGCCAATTATATAAGAATATTTTAGAAATTTGTCAGCCTAATGTTCCACTTTTCATAAATCCTTTTGCTAGGGAAGAGAATAATGAAAGCATAGGGGCTTCTGTAGCCAATAATGTATCAAATCTTTCTGCACTGTGTTTATAACAGTGAGATGAGGCAATTTTGATTCCTGTGTTGCTCAAAAAGAGCATTGACAATCAAATATAGCACAATAGTGCAGACATCCAAATAACTTTAAAATGGTTCAAAAGCAAATATCTTTTTTAGTTGGATTCCAAAATTATTTATACACTTAATTTTAAAAATTTGCATGTCTTCAAACAATTTTGATATTACCCAAAAGATGACAGATCTCCCACCTCTAATAAACAGTACAAAGTTTAGTCTTGTAGATAGGCTCCAACACGTACACATAAGAGTTCAAGAGCATGTTGCAGGTTACATTCCCACTCAAATCAGTATGTAAAACATTAAACATTTTCCAATCACAAAAATCCTGTTTGTATTCAAAATTTCTCCTAAACTTCAAACAGTGCCTTTTTCAAATAAAGTGCAATTACAGAAATAAAAAAATATTTCTTCAACTTTAAAACAAACATTTCCCATGTGCTTTCACATATGACATACTTTTGTTATCCAAGTAACAACATATTCCAAAGTACAAAAATGGGGTAAATAGTCTTTCAAACATCAGACAGACCAAACCCTTATCAGTTACTAAACCATGTTCAAACTATCATTCATTTCAGTCATTCCATTTTCTGGATCAGCACCAATTCTTGATATGCATCCCTCCTTTTGAAAGCCTGAACAAAGGAAATTTATAAGACTAACGTCTAATGATTACATGTAAAAAAAAAAAAAAAAACTGTTCAAAGTGGTCAACTGCCGTGTTCAGGGCTCATCCATTTAAAAGATTGTTCATCAACATTTGCACCTTTGGTGAAAGTCTGTGTCCC
This sequence comes from Telmatherina bonti, assembly GCF_933228915.1. Lineage (NCBI taxonomy): Eukaryota > Metazoa > Chordata > Actinopteri > Atheriniformes > Telmatherinidae > Telmatherina > Telmatherina bonti. The sequence continues at coordinate 18,717,818 of NC_136622.1, read as the reverse complement.
TCCAGATTAAAAAAAAATTGGGAACAGTGAAAACTGGGGGCCAAGGTAGTCTTACAGATGGGATCCTCTGCCAATACTGGATCTGTATCATCTGAAGATATTGAGGTAGCATCTGGTAAACTTTGTCCAGTTTCTGCATTGGCAAGCATTTCCGCAGCATTGTCCATCGTCCATATGATCTTGAGGGTTGCTTTGTTACATATATCCCCAATATCTATCAAGTTCATAAGCTCATTGCCAAATTCCTTATCTTGATACTGAAGATGGAGACTTTGTTCAAGTCCAAAGGCTTCTTTAATTTTAAAGTCCATCTCCTCAAATGATGCAGGCAGATCCAGTGGTAAAGACAATTTTCTGGCATTATGTTCACCCAAAGCAATCCGCAGAGTGATGGGCGCTGTCATCTTGCTTTTCTGAATTTGGAAACAAATTCTTAGTACAAAGTGAACAAATATGTAAAATGGCAATCAACATGTTATGTAACACAAACTTACACAGGCAGAATTATATTCAAAACAAAAAAGTAATAATTCAGCTCTAAAAAACAGCCTAATCATCAAAATGATCATGATTGAGAAACTGCAGGATGAAGTGGATTTTGTAGTGCAAAAGATGTCATCCTGGTACAGAGCATACAAGCTGGCTCTTTCACATGTAAAGGAGCTTGTCCTTATTGAGCATGGGGAGTTGCTAGATGAGTACCCACTAGCAGCATATTTGGTTGGAGGTCTCCATCTGGTCACTCTGGAAAAAAAGGAAGAACTGATTTAATTTTGGTGGTGATCTGGATCACAATATGGATCTGGGAATGTTTTTTATTTTGACAAAATATTTTATATTTTGAATTATAAAAAAATCTAACCTCAATAATAAAGGGTGAGACAAAGCATGGGGAGTAACTCAATGGATGTAATCTGGGTTATAAGGAAAAATATTTACCATTTTATCCCCCATCTTTGAATTCAAAGTTAAACATAATGACACACTTTTATATGCACCTCATATTAAATTCTAATATGTATCTAAACTAGATCAAACAAAAAGGTTGTGGTATTAAGATTGCTTTGCTGCACAAATAGTTAGCATTTTTTGTTATTTTTCTGTTTTGGCTTGTGTTTAAACTTACCTCAATAATAGAACATGGGAGGTGCTAATCAGTGTAGATCTGACAAAGAGAAATAAGAGTAAATATTTCATCTTGAAAATTAGGGTTAAAAAATCATTTGGTTGAATCAAACAGCATACTCTGCAAAATACTAAATAGTTTGCAACTGGCAGCCCCACCTAAGCATGAAATGGCTTGTGCTTTTTAATTCAGTCATTATGGTGTCACCATGGCAACGCAGACCACCAACTAAAACAAGTTATAAATGGAGGATGGTGCTTTCCACACCGCCTTCGTCGCATCCTGAACTCTCACCATAAGCGCCGATGCTGCTGAGCACGTGAGACCTCGGCGCCAAACATGTTACAGAGACCACAATCACCATCTTTAAGCTGGCCCAACCATGCATCGCACCTTCGCGCCTCTCTATCTGGAGCTCAACTTTACCTTCAGAGCATGTCTGGTAATGAGAAAAACCACAAACCGCTTTGCTTGGAACAGGTGACGTCCTCAAGATTAAAAGTATTTACTGTCATTTGCCCCATAAAGAAACAAGTCTCCCCGAACAATGATATTCATATATGCACAAAAACACGCATAAAAAGAAAAACTCAGCAGTCGGAAGCGGTGCGAATGTTCTCCCTGGCGGGCGCCAGGTTGCTTTTTTTCAAGCAGAGAAATTACAGTAAAAACATGTTTAAGGGAAAATGTAAGTGGTTACTGGCTTAAAGTTGAGGCAACATTGAGGTGTATGCACAAACCTGCATGGTCGTGTTAAGCTGACATTATTGAATCTTGGGGCAACTGATAAAAGAAGATGAACTGTACTAGCAAACCGATAGCACACATCACGATAAAACTACTCACTATGCTATAAATATGAAAGGTTTTCCCATTACACACCCAAATATTAAAGTTACACTCAATATTTAACAAACATATGTATATATAACAGACATTTCTTACCATATTTAGTGTTGATAGGGGAGGATTCCCACCAGTCTACCACAATTTGCCACCATGTGCGTTGCTGACTTCTGAGCACCAGTGGAGCAGTTGAGGAGTCATGTGATTGGTTGACAAATTGATCCAACAAGTTTTAAAGGTAGAATCAATGGATCTTGCTCCTCCGATATTGGTTTAAAGTATGTCCGGTCAATTAGAATATATTGTTTACTAAATACAAACGCATTTAAATCATGCCCAACAAATGTATTTATTTCTTACACGTTGAACAGATGCCCTTGTTCACTTTTTTGAGTGCAAAGTACAGAGTAGAGGGTACATTTTACAGTGAGGCATTTTCGCTACGTTTTTTTTAAAAATGAATCTAATTTTTGAAGTGTATTGCAGAGCCTGTGATGGGAAAACAATGCCAAACTTGGGCAGATAATGACAATGTAAGCCATAGTTTGCGGTTATGTATGTAATATATCAGGACATCAGGGACAACAGTGACTGAAGCAACAACAGGTCATCACAGAAAAATGCAGTCTGGTAAATTTAAATACAAATTAAAATAGTCAGTTTCACAAAGAAAAAAAATTGAATCTCTGCTATACATATTTTCAGTTTGTTTATTTTTTTGTAAGGTATTTAAGAATATACAGTGGTGCGTCTTTTTCTCTTCTTGAACTATTTTAAACTTGATATTTTTGAAGGTTTCTGTCAATGTTAACATTTAACTTTTTTTTCATCCCTCCTGTATCAGTAAGATCTCAGCACAAAGAGTTTAGATGGTTCATATGCTTCCCATTCCTCCATACCCCGCTGAATGCAATCAGCAGACACTGCTGGCAATAGCTTTCACTCATACACGCTTTCCTCCTCTATCTTCTCCTGTTGCCTCTCTCCTTCCCTTTCACATCCCCTTATGAGACATAGGGGCATAGGGGGATGTCTGATTTTAATACTTCCCTAACAACACTATTGAACAAAAGTGAACAAATGATTTTCCTACCTTGCATTATAAATGACTTGCTTTAAATGAAATGCCATTTAGAAAAAATATTGTTCATGAGAGAAGGCAGGACAGTTTAGATGACAAGAAACTCTGTCACAAAGTACTGATGAGATACAAAAGGTACAACACAAGATTGTTTACATTTGTGTTCTTCCTGAATTGACTGTATTAGGTGCATAAAAAATTTATTTTCTATTTCTTTTCATGCTTTGAAAAGAAATAGTTTAATTTTTTTCTTTTTTTTTTTTTTGCATAGATTTACAAGTAAAACTGGTTTGTCCGTGATTTTACTAAGTTCAACAAAAACATGCCTGTACTCAAGTGATAAACATTACTTGATAAATATTACCACAGCCATAATTACGGCAAAAGTCAAGAAGAAGAAAGTAAAGGTAAGTAAAAGACTTCAGGGTGAATGGATGGACAAACTCCAAATTATTAAACAGTAAACAGTTTTATCCCAACATGAAAAATGATTCCCCCTTACTTTGGTTTTTAATTTTGTCAGCATAAGTTCTCCAAAAACTTTAATACAGTTTTAAAACAGCCACAAATAATCCTTTAAAACAAGAAAGACAGCTCACTCACTACCCTGATGTTGTTAAAATTTCAACAAAGTACTTTCCAGCCATCTTTGACAGATATCTATTCAGTGCCGGGCTCAGGTATGGGATATATTTATTTAAAGACATGCACAACAAATGGTCATTTAACCTCTTTGAACACATTATTCAGAAACACACATTCTGGGTTATACTTTGTTAGACATTTATAAATTAATATCTTCACATCTTCAAATATCACATACTTCACTTCGCAGTGCCAATGAGATTTCCCAAGTCAAAAAAAATGCAGCTTTCATTCAAACTGTGAATCCGGAAAAACCCCTAAAACTCTTTAATCCAAAATTAAAGACACCAGCAAGGAGAACAAATGACTATATTGCTTTTGCAGAAGAGAGCAAGAAAGTACATGAATGCGACGGATAATTAAAGCAAAGAGAAAGGAAGACAGAAGGTGAAGTCATAGCATGCCTTGAAGACTCCCATGCTTCAGAGGTAATAAATAAAAAATGGTCCATAAAAAGATACATTTCCATGAGCCTCACGGCAAACTTATTGTCAGTTACCCTGATGTATATTCTGAGTTTAATAGACCTATTATGAACCTGGGTGTGATGGTAAGAGTAGATTGAAAGATTCAAAGAGGATATTTAAACTCAAGGCTAAAAATTTGTTAAAAGTTTAGATTTAAAAACTTAAAGTTAGCTAGTGAGTCTGAGGGGTTACATCGGCAAGCATGAAGAAAGCCCTGCAACCTGCTGACTTATAGTTATAACTTTAGCTGGTGACATGCATAGTCAGTGAAATCTGACGGGGGTGAGTAGAGGATGGATTATGAGATTAAAAGGAGATCAGACGGGTTGAAAGGGGCCAAATTGATTATTTTTTAAACCAACTATCACCATGCAGACAAAATTTTAACAATGAGATATATAAATAAAATATCTTTAGGTTTTAACTTACATTGCAAGTGTAACTAATCAAACAAGTCCAGAACAAATTGAAGTCTTCATCAACAATGGCAAATCTATCCATGTTTATATAATGTTAAGGAGTTAATATCTCAGAAGTGTATTGGTCCGTTGGAGGACTTTTGTTTAGATTTTTAGTTTGGTCAGCATCACGCCAACATGCTTTGTAATGTTCATCCATCTGTTTGCATGCCTTTTATCCTGCATGATCCAAATGATGTCGTTAACACAACATATGTGAAGGTGGCAGCCTCCTGAACTGGCATTTGCCCCAGCCAGCATAAATTGCACACTCAAATTAAGTGTCAACGCAGGGGGCATCAAAGACAAAAACAAGCGAGGGTCCAATGGCATCAAAGCAATTAGTGGCTTCCCAGGTAACACTCCTTAATTCTTCCCCATCCTCATCCTCTCTCCCCTTATCAGCCTAATTGAAGACAAGCTCTTTGAGATGGACAGACAATAGAGCCAAAGGTAGAGTGGCATTTGAGGCTCTGCGGGTGGACTGGAAAAAAGAGTGATGCTGGGTTTTTTTTTTTTTCTTTAAACACCCCCAAGCACCTCCTCATCTAAATCCCCTTCCCTCTCTTTCTTTTATCCCATGGCGTCTCATTGAGGGCCCTACTTGACATAGCTCGACCTCTGAACCCAGAGTTTATGAACTGAAGCAGCGGCTATTTATTTGGTGTGGAACTAATGTGTAGCTCTGCCATTGTGCAGAGATTTGAGGCGATGTTAGCACTGTGTTTGAGCTGCTGTGTGTGCTTGGATAAGCTGGTGGTCAGCTGTGCTAATACAATTTCAATACGACTGACAACTGAAATTGAATGAAATGTCATTTGTCAGTAAATATCTTCAAGTTAAGACAGAATAGAAAAATCCAAAACATTTTCCTTTCCTCACTCCACAAAGACTACTTTTGGTTTTAACTAAGAAAGTTAAATTTGCATGTCCTGTTAAAACAGTTCAAGAAGCCTCTTCAACTGACTGAGATTATGGTTTGACTATTTATCTGCAAGCATGCCTGAAGTATCACAAAGCAGGCTAATTTTCAACTGGAATAAATCAACATCATAACAGAAAGATTAATTAACTTTGGAGTAGGGATGTCATTATTACTTAATTTCACAATTAATTGCAGAGTAAACACTTAAACAATTAATTAATTTTAAGATTTCTCAATATAGTCACTCTCCATAGGAGGTCCAAACCATAACAGCAGATCAGTGCAAGTTTCACACAGAACGAAAACAAAGTTTAGATGTGCCAAATGGGTCACCCTGCAGCCATCCTCTAACTGTTAGAATCTGCATGAAGGATAAAATATGTTTGATGATGTTCTCTGCGGTGACAAGGCACCCAATATCAAAGAAACAGCTTCTCTCGTCAAGATAATGCCAAAATTAGATCTGTGAAATAAGTGTTGTTTATAAATTTAAAAAAAAAAAAAAAAAATTAAATTAAGAAAAAAACATGTTACTTTCACAAATTAAGCTCTTTGCATTAACATATTAAATTTGACAGCATTTATTAAAACTTAAACACCCATAAGAGTGTTCATGTAATTTTATACATTTATATGTATAGGAAATAATTTACATATAAAAGTACTGACAATCGTAAAATTGTGATTATTCCTCTGATAATAACCACACCAAGAAATCTTTATTTGTAAATGCCCGCTCTGCAGCCGTGTAACTTCAGAGAAATCAGCTATAAACTAATAAGATTCCAAGCTAGATTACCATAAATATAATTTTATTCAGATCAGTTTGATTCAAGTTGATTTAAATAATTCTTATTCAATAAATATATTTTCAATGGAAGTCAAAGCAGGACATCTAACATGAAAAAATTAGACCAAAGTAAAATATATACCAAAAAATCTTCCCAGCTGTTATTTTGAAATGCAGGGTTGCCGACTGGTTATTCAGGATGACTGGCATTCGGCTCAGTGGCTCAGAAAAGCCAAAGGTTCCAGAAAAAGGTTCCAGTGGTGTCCATATTTTCCCTGACCAAAGGGCAAAATTCATCCCATACTAAACTTTGGACAGTTTTAGCAATATATGGTCAATGTCTCACTTTTCTGTATTCAGTCAGACGTAAGTAAATGTAGCTGCCTTTTTTTTTTTTTTAAAGTGGAGAATATTCCCCCATTCAGAGATCCAGGCCTCCACCCACTGTGCAAACAGAGGTAATCTTTATAAAAAAAAAAGATCAGTCCTCATCACTCATAGTTCAAAGGTGAGATTGTCAAGTTCTTCTCTGGGACTATTTGTCAAATGTTCCTCTTTTGTTTTGAGTCCAGAGTCAACCTTATACCTGTGTAATTTATTACTACACTTAATATTTCACTATTTTACAATGCAGGTTTACCAATAAATGTAGTATTCACTGACAAACAGTGTGACTTGGTAAAATTAAGTTTTGTGTTTAGATATAAACAGATAAACCTAAACACATATTTGGGGGAGTAATAGGAAGTAGTACTTTCAGAGGTAGGTTTGGGTCTGGAGAACCCTCTCTAGACTACCAAAAGAGGTGAATCCATGTGGACTCTTGAGCAAGGCCCTTAACCCCCACAAGTGCTCCCCAGGCACTGAAACAAGGCAGCCCATCGCTCTCCAGTACATCTAGAGATGTGTTAAAAGCAGAGCTGAATTTACTGATTCATTTAATGAAATAATAATAACATTTATTGTTATTAGGTCCTGATAATAATGTGATATATGGGTATTAAAATGCAAGTTTAGCAACAATGAAAGAAATGTTAAATAGCATCTGTACCAACTCTACCATCGCTTGTTTAAATAAAGAAACAAAATAACTAATAAATCCCAGGTTTTATTAATATGACCAGTATCTTGCAGAAGTCAAAATCACAGATTAACAAGCCATGGCCTGTTTCTGTGCTACCTGCTTGTGTTTATTTGAAGGTGTGTATCCAAAGAGAGCAGGTTAAGTTTGAAGTGATTGCGTTGTAGCCGTTTCTTTGGAGGACATGCTGCTCCAAGCAAACACACTGCTCTGCTTAAACAAACAAGGGAGGACAGGCGAGCAAGACTAATGATGGGATTCACGCGGCTTACATACGCTTGTACAGACACAAGCATACATAGATGCACGTTTACACTCACAGACTCACTGGAGCAAAGATGACAGGAATTTGTCCCCGGAAGAGGAGTGGTTGAGATAGACCAGTGATCTTGAGAAAAAGATGAAGAAATTACTACATGCTTATTATAGCTTCTTACCTCAGCACTTTTACCTCTAGATCTAGAACAGGGACACACTTTTTTTTTTTTTTTTTTTTTTAAATTTTAAAATGGATCCTTTTCAAGCCCTTTTCCTTGCTGTGTTTTGATGGTGTACGCTTAAGCCTTCCAGCATTCGACTGTGCATGTGTGTCTCTGCATGTGCATGAGTCCACGCCTGCCTGAGCGCCCTGACGGCATTGTGTAGCAGAGTCCTTGACAGAAGTGAATTAATCAGACCCCTCTGGCCCATTTGTCTCTATTTGGGGGGCTAATTGGAAAAGAAGCAGGTGTTAATAGAGAGAGGAGAGAGCCAGAGTAAGAATGTGTGCATGAGCCTCTTACTTGTGAGTGTGCATGCATGCATGCATGTAATAGAAGTCTCAGAGCTAAGTTAAGTAAACTTAATTAGGCATGTTCAGTCTGCAGCCAACCCTACGTATTTCTCTCCTTATCTGAGGCGAAGGCAATGCAGCAAGCTGATATGGAGGAGCATGGGAGAAGAACTGATGAATGCAGTCCGAACTGTGCACATTGCCTAGTTGCATGCCTACAACGAGGAATGAAACTTTACATGAAGACATGAGCATGTCCACATAGATACAAGCACTGACTTTGACTTCGGGGTGCTGTTTAGAGTGAGGACAGTGTGGACATTCAGAGAATAGAAAATACGGCTCCCCTCTGTTCTGGAGATATTTACCGTCACTTCTGCTGTCTTCCTGGGATGGTTTGTTTAAGATGTTCAGTTGTGAGTGTATGGCAGGCCTGTACCCTGTCCTGTGGTGAACAGGCGATAAAGTTTGAACCTGTTTAGAAGCCCAATCAAAGGCCCGACTTGCTCGTTAGCTCCCTGCATATTTAGCTGTCTAAGTGATGTCAGCAAGTTTTAATGGATGGCAGCTTTTCTCAATTACGCAGGAGGGAGGCAAGCAAACTGTATCCAGTGCTATGTATGCGTGTGTCTGTGTGAAAGAGCGTGTGTGTGTTTGATGTGGTGTTTACTCAGTTAAAAGCTGTCTCCTGTGTGGTCTCTCCACAGAGTTGTCCCCCCCCCCATCAGAACCCACACATTCTCACCTGAGGCAGTATGTGCATGTTTGTTATGCACAAGTCTACATGCATGTATTTATGGAACCATGTAGGTGTCAGAGCAGCATATGACACATCGTTTTAAGTTTTTGGGGTACACGCTCCATCATCAAGATGTTCTGTTATGAGGGTGTACACAAATGCATGTGCATGTGTGTGCACAGTCACACACATGCACATGTACAGAGATTCAAGACAACATACAACATAAACATACAACAGATCTTCCATAATATTTAGATGTTTTATTACACACAGCTCCAGACATGTGCACGCCCATGTAATACACATGAACACATATTGTTCTGACTTTTTTTTAATCTGGATTTGTATCGGTTTTCATTTCACTTACACACACACACACACACACACACACACACACTCAAGAGTGCAGCAGCTTTTGTGCTTTACCCAGTCTCAGATCCATCTAAACCCTGGTTACAACGAAAAACTGGGACCGCCTGTAACACTGAACATCAGGAGACTCAGACTTTTTGATTATGAATTAGATTCGGAAAAAAGGAAGTCTTGCGGCCACTTTAATCTTTTGGAAGTTTAGAATCTCGTGTTGAGAAAAATATGTTTTGCTAGTTGTATTTTTGATACATAGAACTATAAAATACAAGTTTGATTTTGAGAGCCTTGACGGCATTGTTAAAGTTGGATTTTAATTTGATAATAAAGTTTGATTTTGATGATTTAATGTATGTATTTTGATGATTTAATGTATGAGAAGCAGCTTTGGCGCAACCGCTACATGCCAACTCCCTTACTCATTTATCAAACTTTATATATTTAAAGTTATCTTTAAGGAGAAACAAGGTCATAATTTCTCTGTGTTAATAATGTTATAAAGTTAGACCATCATGTAGCATCTCTTTTTCCTCCTGCTCTTCTTGCCTCCATTCTTCCTGTCACCTTTCATCGACACTATCAGTTAAGCATCAACTACTTCACTGACAGAAGTGGAGAAAGCTGTGAGGGAGCCATGTGAAGTGTGTGTACGCTTGCTATTACATATTTATTTATTTCAGGAAAGTTTTGTCTAAAACGTTCAAAGCGTTTGGAAGCTGTGTGTGAAGAGTGTGTTAATGTGGCAAAATATGCATCTGTGTGAACATTCTGCCCTTCTGAACCTGGGATGCCCCCTGACACACACACACACACAAATGCACACAAATACACACACACACACACACACACACCCTAGTCAGAGGTGGGATGGCTGCAGGCGAGGAGGCAGGTCGGCAGCGATTAGAGAGGCTGTGTGTGTAATGGTTGCCATGTGCGGACCCATCTCATCCACCATTACACACACATGCAGCGCCAACCTTCCAAAGCCCTCCAAGATACCGTATACTTTTAAAAACATTAGCCCCTAATGCTTTAATGCCCTTGTGTCGACGTGGGGTTTGACTGGAGCTAAAATGGCAGACAGAGGAATGCTGACGTGCGTTTGTTTAATGTATGAGGACGGGTTCTGGCTTACGTTTGATTCAAATGTGCTGGAGCTGCAGTCCAACTACATATGTGATGTACACAAAAGTGGTGGTAATCCTAATTCTTTTTTTTTTGTAAACACATGAACTTTAACATGGATTTAGTCATTTTTCTATATTTACATTGTGAATCCTGACAGATTATTTTCTTCAGCTGAGATCATAAATCACAGGTCTCCATGCAAAATGCAGGCCAGTGTGGACATTTACATGAGAATGGTGCGGCCATGCTGCCGAGCCAGTAATGACTAACGAATGCTGGGCATGGCTAGTGGCCTGTCTCAGGAGTGTGCCAGGTGTTTGTTCCAGCATGAAAAACAGCATCTGACCTTGAGATGGGTGGCTGAAATTTGAGTTGCCTCCACCACGTCTGAATGTCGGGCACCTGAAAGTCTCAAACTCCTCCCCTTTGCTCCTCCCTCCCTGTTTGTTCTCTTTCTCTGCTCTGTACCTGTTGTTTCAGTCACCGTAATGTAAAGAAAAGAGAAAAAAAAAAAAGTGGGAAAGTACCGTGCTCCTCCTCTGCCGTCTTCTCCTCCCACCCTCACCGTATACGTGCATAGAGACTCTTTGGTCATCGGACACTGAACAGCTTCCTTGTTTTTGAACTCGGTCAATGTAAACATGGCCAGAGAGGGCGCAAAAACAGACGTGTTATTGCGAGGGATTCATTGTGTCAACATCTTAGCAGTTGGTCTTCATAAGGAAAAAGCAGGAGCAGTCAGGATTATTTACTGACAAAGGGAGAGGCATACGAAAGTTATTTAACATACAGTTCACCTTTTCATGCACCTGGTTAACTAATCAGCTAAAGCAACATTTTTGTCACGGAAGGGGGCTATGATCCTCCTTTTGGTTCCTAGTCAAAAGGCAAGGATATGAAAAAAGTCATTGTTCCCACAAAACTTGAGAGGGGCTGGAAAAGGATGCTGAAAACAAGCTCTTAATGTGAGCTGCTGTTAGTGAATATTGGCATTGAGAAGTTCAAGATCAAGCCTTCCAGATATTGCAGCCTTCGTCTGGTACATTTACTAAACATTGTTGGTCTTTATTGGCAGAAAGAGGCATTCCCTGATGTATGAATGCTTTTCTTGAGCTTGTTACTGGAAGGCAAGGCAGTGAGATAGATATCAAGTGGAGTGAGACCCCACCTGATCTATGATACACAATGTAGAAACATGTTAATCAGATTGGTTTAGGTGTGGCCAAGAAACACAGGATAGAAAAAAAAAAACATAATGAGCCCTGCACTTGTCTCAGCTAACTGTGAGGAGTAATTGTTTCTTGGATCTTGATTAGTAATTTGGAGGAAAGGGTGATAATGAAACTGCAGGTAACTTAGCACTTGAGTGCAATTAGTAAAATCAGATCAAGGTTAATATAGACATTGGAAGGTGCTCTGCGGCTTTGTCAATGAATAGACTGACTTTTCCTATAGCTCCTTTGGCTGAAAGCACTGGTGTGTTTACACCTGAACTAATGATCCATTTTACTTATAGTAAAAAAAAAAAAAAAAACCAAATTAGGAAATCTTTTGCTGATAGTTTAGATGCTAATGGGTTGAACCCTTTTCATTTAACTGATTTAAACTCTTTGTATATGTTTGGTAGGGAGAGGAAGGCATAACGTATATGTTTATCTTTTTAAAGGGGCGATAAAAAGATAAATTAAAACAAGCAGAGTTCTGATAATTTTTTCATGCTTTTCATACTTGTGTGATGGGCTGTTGCTCTCCACAATAGATTCCTTTAACTTTTTTATGCATTAAGTAAATGAACTTCTCACCTCACTGCAGTTTGCACCAATTTATCACCCTTCCTATTTAAATATTGACCTAGTAGGGATCAACTTGATCAATATAGAAAGAGCTCTCTTTTTTTCCCCTTCTCTCTTTGTTTGACTTCATTTCTCTCTTGGTTGCTCTCCTCACAGTTGACTTGTCCCCTGGGCATGGCAGATTAATATGCCTGTTCTTACACCATTCAGTGGAATGTAAAATTGTGTGGAAGTTCTTAATGAACTGTGTAGCAAGTGTCGGCCTCAGCACCAATTAACATAGCTTTTAATTATTACTCTAATCAGGGCAGGAGATGACGAGACGTCCTGCATTCCTGAAAACATTTCTTCTTCTAAGACTTGCACATAAATAAGAGTAAAGGCACAACAGAAAAATGAAAATTTTGCTTAATAAGCGAGGATGTGTCTTTATTTCAAGAAACCCTCATTCCACCCAGCTTCTTTTTGCCATTTTTGTCTTCTTGCCTTATTTTATTGTTGACCTCAGACCTGTCTGACCCAACTTAGCTGGCCAAAAACAGATCTAGTCCTAAAATATCCCAAACATTAATTTTTAAGAAACTTGAAGGCATCGAGTCAAAGGTACATGTTGCTTCCATCCAAAAGCATGAAGCAACAGGAGGAGAATGTCTACTAAAATTGTCTGCCAACTTCCCAAGCGGAGGGGAAAGAAATTGTATTCTTGGTATAAAGAGAGCAAGACAAGAAAAAACAGAGGAGACAGCCATAGAAATAATGAGGTCAGTTATTAGTGTTTCCTTAAATGTAAAGCACATCATTTTTCTGAGAGTTCTAGGTTTTTTTTTTTCCCCACCTTCATAAGAAACAGAATAGCTGCCAGATACAGTGTTGGATTCTGGTGAGAGAGCTGTAAGTTAAGCCGTTGAAAGTGTAAATGCTGTTCTGAAATCAGTTTGACCGTCAAGAGGGCCTGGAAAGGACTTGAGCAACACTCTCGTTTCTCAGGAATGTTACAAGGGAATAAGTAATTTTTTGGCAACAGAAGAATTGAGTCGTAATTGGAGCTTTCTCCCACATGAATTTGGTCTGATGTAATAATACATATTTTGTAGCACGAGAGCAGACTTAGGTACTGTGTGGCAGGAGAGTTCAAACTCCTGTCAGTCTTCAAGTGAATTACTAGAACCTAAGTGATTGTACTCCATATCAGATATTGGTATTACTGATGGAAAATGCCATCTGCATTTTACTATAATGCCTTAATGTCAAACTTATAGACATGTTTGTGTTGCATTGATTATTTTTTTAAAGCTGATTTGTATCTGTGAGTCTGTATGTATGTGTGTACATGAACATAGAGTTAAGTCTCTGTATTTTTTTCCACATATAAAGAAACTGCTTTGGAACTTCTTTTTTTTAGAGAAGCAGAGCCATCACATGCTGAGATCTGTAGCTATTGCGAACATTTTTTTTCAATTCCTACACTCTCTGTCTTCATTATTTAATCTTTTCTTCTTTTTGCCTGTCTTCTTTTTTTTTTTTTTTTTTTTTTTTTGCATATTCACTCGGAACTATTCGCAAAGATCACCTACTGTTTCTAATCAGCTCCCTTTGTAATGCCCCAGTGCCAGAATGTGGCTCACACTGGCAACACTCACGCTCAGAAGGAGAAATACACTTTTTGAACATTTACAAAAGTGCTCTTTTGCTATCTCTGCGTCTGTCTTACTCTGTCTCAACACTAGCACAGAAATACATTGATACACACATGCAATCTTGTTCACATACAGACAGTGAGATAGTGCAGCAGACAGACATTAAGAATGACAAATACAAGAAGACAGATAATGCAGTAGAGAGAAAGAAAGAAGCAGGGCCTAGAAAATTATCCTTTTTATATCCAGGTAGAAGTCCCAGCCATCAGCATGCTCTGAGCTGGCATGGCAAGCTTTCAGAAAATGGCCTGTCCATCTCTTGGAGTTAAAAACAGCCCTTCTTCTCATGTCTCTTTCCCTTTCTCTCCTTGTTCTGTGTCTCTTTGTCAATCTCCAACTTGGTGGTACTTCCTGTAACCCTGGTAGCCTTTATTTCTTTCAGTAAAGGGAATTAGTTTGTAGTTGAGCTGCAGCTCCTGGTTGTCTTGCTTTAGTGTCTGTGGTTCCTTTTAATGCTGTGGGCAGGAAGAGAGACTAAAGTGGTTTCAAGAGAGTTGTCTTTCCCTTTAAGTTAAAAGTGTTACAATATCTGATTTGATTTCCAAATGTATGTGGGACTAATTGTGTGCTAGTACACAGTATAAGTCTATAACCTCTTATAAATTACAGGTTTTTCTTGTTGTCTTTGTAGTTTATGCATGGAGAAATTGTCGATTAGCATATGATTCATTTACCTGATAACAGTTTTCTTTGTTGGTCTTTTGAGTGTTTAAAAAAGAAAAGGTTGATTTCAAGAGGGTTTTGATTTTTTTTTTTTTTCCATCTGCTATGTTTCATTAAATCCGTTTATACATCCAGCCCCTGATTCTGACACAATGAACAAAGACACACACACATGCACATGCACACAAACCCACCTCTAACCTAATTAAAATGGTCTGGTTAAGCACAATAAGTTATAGCATAGCAGGGATAGGTGTTAAGCATGTAAAGCAGGTGGGGCGTTCCACGCTGGGGTCTGAACAAATCTCAACTTAAACGCAAAGAGATTAGACAACTTTTGCAAGATATTAGCTGTTCAAAAATGAGAAAAATGTCCCTAAGCTCCTTGTACAAGCACTGGATGTAGACAAAGCTTGCTTTTGTTTCACAGGCAGAGGCACGGAGCACGACCTGATAAGTGTGCGTGTGCTTGTGTGTGTGATGGCAATGGAGTCATCCGGCTTGTGATGTGCAAGTTGTAAGTACCAGACTGATCCTGTTTGTGTTGACTACATAACAACCAGGTCAGGTATTAGTAAGCAGACTATGGACAAAGGAAAGAGACTGAAATGGTGTATTTGAAGTAGAGACAGTGTTTTTAGAGTTACAATGAGACTGATATGGGGGAGATGGAGCAAGGAAAAAAAAACACACTTGTCAGACGCAGACAAATTTCAAAGAGCTGGGCTGTCAGATTAGCTGCACTGATATTTATTTATTTATTTATTTATTTATTTTAGAGCAGTTAGGCTACATGAATGCAAAGAAACAAAAACAAACACAAAAACCTAACTAAATTATAGTCAAAGTTTATCCTTTCGTTCATTTCCAACACACAAACAGCAGACAACAAAGAGGTGGCAATGGAGACAGGGGGTCCGGGGAAGTGAAATATAACGTTTTTTTCTCGGGTTCACATCAGTTAAACTTGTTTTATTGCACTGTAGGTTTACTGTAAGTGCAATAAAAACCCTTGAGGGTAAGAAGCCGATAAGAACTATTCATATCACACCACCTGTCGAATAAGGTTAAAAAATATTGAAAAAGTTATTTTTCTAACTTGTTATGATAAGAATACCTGTTATACTAAGAGTAAACTGCCCACATATATTCTAACACACTCAATGTACTGTCCAGTGTTGTGCACATGGTGAATGAATGTTTATTCCTTCACTGTTGATGACACATCTGAATGAAGCAAAGTCGCATTGTGTAGATGGGAGAATGTTGTTACTTTAATATTAAATTGTGAATAATCTTCGGTTGAAAAACTTTAAACAACTGATTAAGAGTAATAAGAAACTGGTTCTATTTATTTTCAAGCTAAATTTCACCTACACTTCATAAGTTAATTTCAGTAACATCACAGTTAGATTTTCGACATGTGATGAGAAGAATGTCCACAAGGTAAACTTACCGGGACCATTGCTGAAGTTTTTGCACTAACTCGAAGCAGCCCAGTTTCAACAGAATAATAATAACAGAATAATTTATAGATCTTTAAACTATAAATAATTCTTTTCATCTCTGACCACATGTTTCGACACATTCTTGCGTGCACTCCTGCTGAATTTGTTTTAAACATCCCGTGAGCTTATGTTTTTGCAGCAGTAGTGTGTCACTTTTGTCGACTAGAAATGCTGAAAGAGATAAAGGGAAAGGAGAGGGGTGTTTTAATGAAGCCTTCTCTGCATGATAAGGAGAACCTCCAGCATCTGTGATGTGTGACATGGCCTGGCCCCTGTCATCACAGAGCTCCTGTTGGGGCTGAGAAATATCCTCCTCTACCCTTCCACAACCCCCACCTACTTTCCCTCAACACCAGCTCAGAGAGAGGTGGAGAGACAGTCAGACAGACAGAGTCCAGACAGAGGCCATGTGAGTATGTGTCATATGGAACAGATTTAGTTACCCCCAGCAATCCCCGCCCCCAACCAATACACACTGTACCCATCCTCTGCCACCATTCCTCCAAGTCCCACCCTGCATTGCTCTGTCCTGTCCATTCCTGTCATACGGAATGCTGGTCTGTTTCAACTTCAGTGTCCCATGGGTGCACCCATCCATGCACCCACTCCCCCTCTGTCCCCTACTCTCCCCTCTGGTCTTATCCTTTTAGTGATGTGGACTCAAGTCAAAATGAAGTGACAAAAAGGAAAACCTATAAACTGATTTGAATTCCTAATGGTCAGAGATCATATTTGGACATGAAACCTAAAAAAAATCTAGTCCTCTTCAAAGACTCTGCCAGACTTGCCTTTTATGGTTTCACATTTTTATTTTTAAAGTTAGTGGAATAAAGATTTAAGCCATTAATAGAGTAAAATAGTCAATTCAGGCTCTTAAATATGACATTATGTATAACCAGTGACTATAATTTGAAGACTTTTGGCTTTTGGACTAAGCTTAAATAGAGCCATCTGGGACATGAACGCGAGAAGGAAACATTAAGTTATTGATTTGTATCTAACTGAATTTGTCTGGAGGGACTTGAACCTTTTCTAAAGACCTCAAAAGTCTTTAAAAAATTCCTCTAACTAACTTTTAAAAAAAAATCATTCATGTTTTGAGTTGGACTTAATGGACCTAATGATATGAGGCTGGAATCAGCTTGTTGTCCCTCTGCTACCAGAGAAAACAAAGATCATAAGGACAGGGCAAGTGCTTAGGTGCTGCTGTAAAGAGCAGATAGTTTGACAGGTGTGGTGATGAGTAAATGATTTGGCAGAATATTTAGAAAAAGAAGTTTACAGAAGTGTCTGAAAGTGGACTTTATGTTTCACTCCAAGCCATTGCTACAAGGCCTGAAAGGCATACTGCTGCAAAATCCACAGAAGTCCCATTCATCTCAGTTTAGCATCATATTAAACCAACCAACGTTTTGCAAGGGAGATATGAAGACAACGAGTTAAGTTTTTGCCACTTTAGGACTTGACCTCAATAGCGACCTTCACCCAGCTCATCAGTACCCTGCACTTCCCATATCTGTGTCCCATTGACGCTGGCATTCTTTCACGTTAGCGCATCACAGCGCTGCAGATAGTCCTGCCAGACACCCCCTGCACTCTCTTAGTATCTCTCTGACACTGACACAGACACTGTTAATTGGTAACCAGAGTTTATGGGTAGTCAGGAACTCATAGTTCGACTGCGCCATTCGAAGACGCACAAGATATGTCGGCTTTTGGTAAGTTGTGATTGCACGTGTGAGTGTTCGAAGTGTATAAGTAAAGCGTGATACTGTATGTGAGAATGATTGCATACATGATAGAATGCAAGGCTCATGAAGCCATGGTGTTGTTTTTGTCTCCAGGTTGTGTGATAGAGTAGACGGAACGATCTTAAGTTTGAATGAGGACCATCTGGTAAAACACTAAACATTTGTTCATGTGTGTATAGGAGTGTCGTGTGAATCTCCTTTGAAACACACAAGTTAACAGCAGATTTACAATTGCCGCACATGCCGCATATTGATCTTTTCACCCTGCTAAATCTAACCTAATTCCTTGCAAAATAATCAACGAATTCAGTTTTTAAAAGAAGTTATTGTCCTCTGTTGACTCTTCAATCAATACCAATAAAGTGGTCTAGTTATCTACTTTACCCTCCATCAACAACTAGAAGATCAATACTCATCTGTCATGGTCTCACCACTGAATGTTATCACTTGTGCTGGAGATTAGCTCGCTGCAGCATCTTATCCTCACATTTTCTATAACTTAAGAGCTCTGTGTATCTGTCTGTCCTTTTTGGTTTAGTTCCTTACTGTTCCCATATTCAGAAACAATGTTATATATTCATAGATGATAACTGCAAAAAAATAACACTTTGTTTATTTATTTATTTTTTTGTTCAATGATAGTCCAGGGCTTCAACCCTCTGTTTCAGCCCCTTTGCCTGCTGAGCTGAATAATGTTACTTATTGGATCTCTTTAACTAGATATGTTTTCACTCCAATCTTTAGTCTCTCAGCAAGTCCTTCCTAATTTAGGAAGTTTTTCATTGCTGACTGGTTCATTTTATTGTCTTTTATATATTATCCTATCACTTCTTCTTTTCTACTGACTGGGCAATTAACTGGGCTGGTTAGTGTGGAACACTTTGCTCTGTCACATTGGTGTGAAGGGTCATCCATATCCCAGACCGCCACTACACTTAACCAGGTCCATCCTTCATCCATTTCTCATCTTTCCAGCCCTGACCACTCTCCTCCATCTGTCTGTCAGGCCTCGACTTGACCTTTCACCTCTTGAGGCCCGCCCATCTTTTTACCCCCCAACCTGCTGCTGATTGTGTCCCTGGCCAGAAATAACTAATGTTTTTTTTTTTTGTTTGTTTTGTTTGTTTTTTTTTTCAGGTCAAATTGTTTACACAAAATGCCAAAGACCTTTAAAATGATATGTAGACATCTGCTTTGGGCAATTGCTAAATTAATGTTCCTTTAATATTTTTAGCAATCGAGACATAATCTGTGTGAATGTTTGAAAAATTTGTATTGGATAGTTATAGAAATTGATGTGAAATAATGACAAGTATGTTCAGGTCAGATACTTTTACAGGAGTAATTTAGAGTTTGAAAAAAGTTAATTCAAGTTTCACATCAGTTTGGTTCATAGATGAATTATGTTGTTATTATTTTTTTTATTTTTTTGTATTGAGATATACATCAGTTTACCATCATCGCTTCTATTTGACACATCTCAAGCACACATTCTCATTTTAGGTAATAGCGTTGTAACAGATGCGTAAGAGCAAAACAGCTCAGATTTCAATTTCTTTTGTCCCATCTTTCAGTTTCTTCCTTTATCATTCTCTTTGTTTTCTCCTATTCATGATTTCTGCATAAGTCACGACCGATGGCTCCAATTCGGACTGATTCTCCATCCAACTCAAGTTTGATTAATGATTCCAGGTAGCATCAGTGCTGCCTTGTCCTTGTGTTCATAACACACACACATGTGCAAACACTGAGTCACGTACACAGACATTGCCACTCTTTGCCACTAGAGCAGCCTTGTAATTGATGACAGAGGCCTAACATTTGCAAACCAAATGTGGAAGAGGGAGACAGAGCAAACTCCATTTCTAACACCTCTCCCTCTTTCCTTCTCCTCCTTTTATATCTATATCCTGCTCTACCTCCTCTTACTGTCTATACACCCACTCTTTCATTAGTGGTTTGTCACATTGATATGAGGGGCCATGGCAGCATTGTGACAAGCTCAGGAGGCAGTATAAATATTTGATTAGCTCTAATGGAAATCGTCACTGTGCACTAATTGCACCACACATTATCTGAGGTGCAGTATCAGCAGCGGACATCCCCTTTGATCCTCCCTCAGTCTGCTGCTCTCCTCTTCCTTTAACCCATCTCCACCTCTCATTCTTTTGTTTATGCAGTTTATTTTGGGTCATTTGTCATTATCGGACCGCCCCCACCATTCTGCTTTCCTGCCTTTCCTTGTAGCTAGTCTCGCTCATCGTTATCTTCCTTTCAACACACACTGACTTTTCTGTCTGCCTGCTCCTTGTGTTGAGGACCGTCTTCTGCAGCCCTGCTTGACTCGGTGATGTAGCTTACGTTAAATAGCTGCAAGAGCCACATGCACACTTAAATGGGTATCCAGAGGAGACCGGAAGATATTACATATAAGGACAACCATGTGGACACTTGTCCCACTGCTGCTCACGATTAAAACAATCTATTAAATAGACATTAAATTAAGCCATAACATGGCTCAGAAATAGAATAAACATAAGTTTTAACCGTTATGCCAGCAGACATTTTTTTGTCACTTTTAAGGAGAAAGAAAGCAAAAATAACTTTAGTGTTCAGTTTTTCCTTTATGCTTTAACTAGATTTTTGAGAAACTTTGTAATAAGCAACAATTGTTTTCATGGCTCCTCACACTTCATTCTCTTTACTACTTTCCTTAATGATAAAGGTTTAACAGAAAAATCAGAACACTCTTTTTCTGTTTTATGATCAAAGGGTTTTCATAAAGCAGACAATATGACACACACACACATTCCTCCTCCCCCCTCCCCCCCCCCTCCCCACTGCCTTCAATCATCCTGTTTGTGTTTACTTGTTGTTATTTATGCTGCATCTCCGGCAAAGATCTGTCACATTGTTTGGTTTTGCTTCCCTTTTCTTTCTTTCTTTCTCTCACCCTCCCTGGGACATTTCCATTTAGCCAAAGACAAAACAAGTTAATGAGATCGGAAGTGCGGGCCTATCAATGGGAATCAGTATTCAGATCAACACCTTGTCTGGACACAAACAGCAGGAAGCCAAACAAGACCCAAAGACTGCTGAATGGGAGGACAGGACAGGGATAAAGAGACAGAAAGAAGCCATGAAAGAGAGGGTGAGAGTTTGTAGTGAGGTGGACGTCCATGCTGCTGTGGTGCTGAATCTGTTTCATGTTTGGATCTACTCTCTTTTGTTTGAGTTTTTGCTAATGCTGGTCAACAATCAAACTTTTTTATTCATGATCAATCTTACGGTTTTCTTCAATTAATCACATTGTGTGCAAAAATTTGTAATGAATTATGAAGCATCGGATTGCACATTTTGTTTTTCAAAGTACTGCTATATGAACAATAAATAAGTGCTCAAGCAGCAGTATTAATTCGACACAACAGTAGTTTAAGCGTTTCCTGTAAATATCAATTCAAACAATAATTTAACAGAATTAAATACGTATGACAAAGGCAGATGAAAATTTCAGTATTTCTTTGTTAAAAGGAAACAAGTCAGCAGTATGAATTCAAAGCGATGTGAAACTGCCTTCCTTCCAAACACAGAGGAAACCATGTACGATAGCATCCTTTCCAGCCTTCATGTGTGTTTTTCTGCGGTATTACAGAATAAGGAGGAATAGATTCTAAGAACTTTTATTTTGTAATGCAAAGTTTGTTTTTAACAACTTTTAAAATGTTTTAACACTTAAAACCTTAAAATAAAATTAAGCACTCTAAAAAGAAAACATTATTTGGCTTCATTCTCTATGTGAAGCAAATGAAGTACATTGGGAATGAATTTTCAGCAAGCACACACTTTTGTCCTTGTGTGTGCAGAGCAAAAATTTGGGGGACAACATTGTGAGAAATGAGAGTGGTCCGTGTCAGTGGAGTGAACCCCAATTGTCTGAGATGTGATGATACGGAGCCAGTAGCGCTGCTCCTGCTCCTGTGGTCTGTTTGTCTATTTAGAGCCAGTGAGCAATGAACTTAAAAATAAATAAATAAACGAGTTAAGCATGATAAAATAAATGTCGGCACTAATTAATTAACAGTGTGCCTGAATATCTAGCCCCTAAAGAAATAGATAATTTTGCATTGTTACACTGTATGAATATCATGTATTAATATCTATATATAGATTTGATTAATTCTTACTCGTCTCCCTCATAGTGCTACTACATCCAAACACTATTATAAATTAGATCAGCGCCGCTTGTCGACGTGCTCCCAGTGATCTTAATAAAGAGGTTAAGTAAAACTCAAGGTCCACTAAGTGGGCCACTTCCTCTAACAATCAGAAATGAGTGTGAACTAGCTGCTGTTTCTTGGATAAAAGAATAACTAAAAACCCAATAAAGTTTTGCTCAAGTCAAACATGCAGCATTGTAACCACTGACAATAATAACTTGGCTCTTTGTAAGTTTTGAATTTTCGCAAAAAAAGCACAATTAGTGCTTTCTGCCCTGTGCTATTAAAGACAATACAGATTATCATGCTCATACAGTCTTTATGGAATTTGTATTGCTGTTGAGCTCATGAATCAGAAAAATAGTTTATTTTCACACATTTGAACGTATTTAGTCATCAGTTGCACACACACTAGCTAACGTGGAGGTGGTGGGCATGGAGAAGAGAGAAGGAGGCGGGGTGGGTGGGAAGCAAAGCTCCCATTATCTCGTGCAAAGGGCCACCTGAGCTAAAGACAGCCATTTGTTCCCAAATCGACCTGTCGACCCCCACCTAATTACCAGCCAATTATTTCCAAATGGACCACGCTAACCCCACACCCTGCGCACTTACAGAGGAGAGGAACAAAATTGCCTGTCTCTTTCTGTCTTTTTTTTTTCCCGTTTCTGTCCAGTGCTGCTTTTTTTTTCTTCTTTTTTCCCCCTGTTTCAAGATCTTGTACTCAGCAAGAAATGTTTTAGAACATATTGTTGCAAGCCTCGCGGTTAGTTTCCCCACTGCCTACTCACTGATCCAAACACATAAAGACATATGAGTTGAAATGTATTCCTTGTTTACTCTTTGTGTGTGTGTTTGTGTGTTAAGTGGTTTAGTTATTGAATGAATTGACAGACGACCTCTCTATGTGCAACGTTATACATGTATGTTTATGTGTATATAAATACCCATACATGTATGTATTCGATTTTAAAGAACAAAGAACACAGAACTATCAGAGAGAAAAAGGGCATCGTATCTTATATGTTTTCTCTCTGTGTCTCCCTCTCCTTTGCTCGCCGTCTCTCTGGCACCGGCCAGTCTCAGCAGGCCGATGTGTATCGATGGGTCCGGCATGCAGGAGCCACCCAGAGGAGAAGAAGGCTGTGCCCCTGTTCCCAGAATTCTTTGTGGTTGGCTTCCATTGTTCACAACCACTTGTATACAGTATTGTCAGACTGATTGTGGGCCTCCGCTCTACCTCGATCCGAGGACAGCTAGAGAGCGAGTCGCGTAGTGGAGGGAGTCGGAGGTAGAAAGGATGAGGAGGAGGAGGAAGGGAGCATTGTGTCCCATGCTTGCCATTCTCCTGCCTTCCCATCTGTTTCCCTCTCTTCCTTCCTGTTTCTGTGGGATAATCAGCAGTTTAGTAATAGCTCCGCCACAGCTCCTAATAGGGGAAGTCATGGTCGGGAAATGCGATGGATTGGTATGAGATATCATCTGGCTGAGTGGCGCAATAGTTTTGAACTCTGACACCTAGCTGCTAGCAGGCTGACTTTGATCGCTTTGTCGCAGAGTGCATGAGTATGTCTGTGTATGCACAACCTTTTTTGCTCAAGGATCTGACTAAATTCAGATTAAGTTCATAATTTACACCGTTGATAGGTTTTCGAATATTTAACATCTAAAAATTGAATTATTCTTATACCATCTCTAATAATGAGAGATTCTCATGATTACACAAAAATTATGGAATAGTTTTATATAGTTTTCACATTTTTAAAAGATGCGATGCGATGGACTGGCGAGCTGTCCAGGGTGTACCCTGCCTGTCGCCCAAAGCCGGCTGGGATAGGCTCCAGCTTCCCCGCAACCCTGAATTGGAATAAGCGGTTCGGAAAATGAATGAATGAATGAATGAATGAATGAATGCTTCGAAAAACCACCGGCATGCTTTTACTTTTGATGCCATACCAAAATACAGTTTTAAAATAATTTTTCTGATGACGACTTCTGTGTTTAGATCTGTCAGCCTCTTCATATGATCGCCCACGTGGGTTTTCCATGCCTTAATTAAAAGGTGCAATAACAATAAGACCTGAAATTGTAAAGCTTTAGTCTTTGAAATGTCCAGGAAGCTTTTTTTTTTTTTTTTTTTTTTTAAAAAAAAAGAGAAAAAAAAAGAGTGTTGACAAAAACCACATTTCCATAAATTTATCTTATATGTTTCATCTGATCATGTAAACTAAAACAGCAGTTAGAAAACAATATTTGCAGTAACAAAAATAATGACAAATCATTTTTTATCCTTTTATTGATTTCTACCGCTGTATTTAATTATGATTTAAATGAATCTAAAGGCATACAGTGGGTTCATCTCCATTTGTAAATACAAAGCAAACTTCAGTATTTATAAAGTTCAATTATCTGAAAGGTTTGTGAATAAATTTCTATTGATACTTACTGGTATTTCTGTTAATATGTCCCTCCCTTTTCACTTTCTTCTTTTCTTATAATAAATATCCTATTGAGTGCCAGATTAATATCCCCACAGGGATCATTTAGCCTCAACTGATCTAATCTAATACACATATTCACGAAAGTTCAGAGGTACATGGCTTAATGTGTCTGTGTGTGTTCCGCTCATTGCGGGCAGAAACAGGACTGCGTACCGGCCTCCTGACTGAGTTTGAAGCTAAGTGGATTAGCATATCTCCCATGTCAGCTCCATTCACTGTGACAGCCTGATGACATGGGACTGTGTGATGGCCATGACCCACCTGACGTCCCCAGCTCAGGCCTCTCAGCAGGTGGTCCCACTCTTAGTGTATGAGAGATGAGGGAGGTTTTTCTTTTACTTCTTTCTTTCAGAGGTAGATGGCAAACATAATTTTATGGGCCTTCTTTTGTGTCTGAGCTGTGAAGGATAGAGGCTTTTTTTTTTTTTCTTCTAAAGCACTGGCGTAACTTATATTCCCTGTAAGTCTCATGACTTTTGTT